>NC_060196.1:65439283-65526783 GCF_021184085.1 Oncorhynchus gorbuscha
CCTGTAGTTTAAAGTGAGTTTTATTTTGATGTGATGTAATGGACATACACAAAATAGTCCAAATTGGTGAAGTGAAATGAAAACAAATATTGATCTGTCACTTGATCTCAGTATATATACACCTTTTCTGAAAGGCTCTGCAACACCACTAAGCAAGGGGCATCACCAAGCAAGTGACATCATGAAGACCAAGGAGCTCTCCAAACAGGTCAGGGGCAAAGTTGTGGAGATGTACAGGTCAGGGTTATATAAATATAATATAAAAAAATTGAAAGAATGTGGCAACACAACAAACCTATCAAGAGACCCACCAAAACTCACGGACCAGGCAAGGACAGCATTAATCAGAGAAGCAACAAAAGAGACCAAAGATAACCCTGAAGGAGCTGCAAAGCTCCACAGCGGAGATTGGAGTATCTGTCCATAGGACCACTTTAAGTCTTACACTCCACAGAGCTGGGCTTTACGGAGGAGTGGCCAGAAAAAAAGCCATTGCTTAAAGAAAAAATAAGCAAACAATTTTGGTGTTCACCAAAATGGCATGTGGGAAACTCCACAAACATAGAATAAGGCACTCTGGTCAGATGTCACTAAAATTGAGCTTTTTGGCCATCAAGGAAAACGCTATGTCTGGCACAAACCAAACACCTCTCATCACCCCAAGAGTACTATCCCCACAGTGAAGCATGGTGTGGCAGCACCATACTGTGGAGGTGTTTTTCATCGGCAGGGACTAAGAAACTGGTCAGAATTGAATGAATGATGGATGGTGCTAAATGCAGGGAAATTTGTGAGAGAAACCTATTTCAGTCTTCCAGAGGTTTGAGACTGGGACGGAGGTTCACCTTCCAGCAGGACAATGACCCTAATCATACTGCTAAAGCAACACTCAGGTGGTTTAAGGGGAAACATGTAAAGTCTTGGAATGGCCTAGTCAAAGCCCAGACCTTAATCCAATTCAGAATCTGTGGTATGACTAAAGATAACTGTACACCAGTAAGGGGAACATTTAAATGTCTTGGAATTACCTAGTCAAATCCCAGACCTCAATCCAATTGAGAATCTGTGGTATGACTTAATGATTTCTGTACACCAGCGGAACACATCACACTTGAAGGAGCTGGAGCAGTTTTGCCTTGAAGAATAGGCAACAATCCCAGTGGCTAGATGTGCCAAGCTTATAGAGACGTACCCCAAGAGACTTGCAGCTATAATTGCTGGCTCTACAAAGTATTGACTTCAGGGGGGGGTGGGTGTTGTTATGCATGCTCAAGTTTTCGGTTGTTTGTCTCTAGGTTAGCTAGCCAGCTATTGTCGTTCTTTTAACGCAACGTAACGTAATCAACACTGCTAGCTAGCCAGCTAGCCCCCGAATAGCAGCACTGTAGAAACTATTACACTCAACGGAACGACTTTGATTAGTGCAGTGTCAACAACGCAGCCACTGCCAGCTAGCCTACAAAGTCAACAACGCAGCCACTGCCAGCTAGCCTACTTCAGCAGTACTGTATCATTTTAATCATTTTAGTCAATAAGATTCTTGCTACGTAAGCTTAACTTTCTGAACATTCGAGACGTGTAGTCCACTTGTCATTCCAATCTCCTTTGCATTAGCGTAGCCTCTTCTGTAGCCTGTCAACTATGTGTCTGTCTATCCCTGTTCTCTCCTCTCTGCACAGACCATACAAACGCTCCACACCGCGTGGCCGCGGCCACCCTAATCTGGTGGTCCCAGCGCGCACGACCCACGTGGAGTTCCAGGTCTCCGGTAGCCTCTGGAACTGCCGATCTGCGGCCAACAAGGCAGAGTTCATCTCAGCCTATGCCTCCCTCCAGTCCCTCCAGTCCCTCTTGGCACTGATGGAAACATGGATCACCACAGATAACACTGCCACTCCTACTGCTCTCTCTTCGTCCGCCCACGTGTTCTCGCACACCCCGAGAGCTTCTGGTCAGCGGGGTGGTGGCACCGGGATCCTCATCTCTCCCAAGTGGTCATTCTCTCTTTCTCCCCTTACCCATCTGTCTATCGCCTCCTTTGAATTCCATGCTGTCACAGTTACCAGCCCTTTCAAGCTTAACATCCTTATCATTTATCGCCCTCCAGGTTCCCTCAGAGAGTTCATCAATGAGCTTGATGCCTTGATAAGCTCCTTTCCTGAGGACGGCTCACCTCTCACAGTTCTGGGCGACTTTAACCTCCCCATGTCTACCTTTGACTCATTCCTCTCTGCCTCCTTCTTTCCACTCTCCTCTTTTGACCTCACCCTCTCACCTTCCCCCCTACTCACAAGGCAGGCAATATGCTCGACCTCATCTTTACTAGATGCTGTTCTTCCACTAACCTCATTGCAACTCCCCTCCATGTCTCCGACCACTACCTTGTATCCTTTTCCCTCTCGCTCTCATCCAACACCTCCCACACTGCCCCTACTCGGATGGTATCGCGCCGTCCCAACCTTCGCTCTCTCTCCCCGCTACTCTCTCCTCTTCCATCCTATCATCTCTTCCCTCTGCTCAAACCTTCTCCAACCTATCTCCTGATTCTGCCTCCTCAACCCTCCTCTCCTCCCTTTCTGCATCCTTTGACTCTCTATGCCCCCTATCCTCCAGGCCGGCTCGGTCCTCCCCTCCCGCTCCGTGGCTCGACGACTCATTGCGAGCTCACAGAACAGGGCTCCAGGCAGCCGAGCGGAAATGGAGGAAAACTCGCCTCCCTGCGGACCTGGCATCCTTTCGCTCCCTCCTCTCTACATTTTCCTCTTCTGTCTCTGCTGCTAAAGCCACTTTCTACCACTCTAAATTCCAAGCTTCTGCCTCTAACCCTATGAAACTCTTTGCCACCTTCTCCTCCCTCCTGAATCCTCCTCCCCTCCCCCCTCCTCCCTCTCTGCAGATGACTTCGTCAACCATTTTGAAAAGAAGGTCGACGACATCCGATCCTCGTTTGCTAAGTCAAACGACACCGCTGGTTCTGCTCACACTGCCCTACCCTGTGCCCTGACCTCTTTCTCCCCTCTCTCTCCAGATGAAATGTCGCGTCTTGTGACGGCCGGCCTCCCAACAACCTGCCCGCTTGACCCTATCCCCTCCTCTCTTCTCCAGACCATTTCCGGAGACCTTCTCCCTTACCTCACCTCGCTCATCAACTTATCCCTGACCGCTGGCTACGTCCCTTCCGTCTTCAAGAGAGCGAGAGTTGCACCCCTTCTGAAAAAACTCGATCCCTCCGATGTCAACAACTACAGACCAGTATCCCTTCTTTCTTTTCTCTCCAAAACTCTTGAACGTGCCGTCCTTGGCCAGCTCTCCCGCTATCTCTCTCAGAATGATCTTCTTGATCCAAATCAGTCAGGTTTCAAGACTAGTCATTCAACTGAGACTGCTCTTCTCTGTATCACGGAGGCGCTCCGCACCGCTAAAGCTAACTCTCTCTCCTCTGCTCTCATCCTTCTAGACCTATCGGCTGCCTTCAATACTGTGAACCATCAGATCCTCCTCTCCACCCTCTCCGAGTTGGGCATCTCTGGCGCGGCCCACGCTTGGATTGCGTCCTACCTGACAGGTCGCTCCTACCAGGTGGCGTGGCGAGAATCTGTCTCCTCACTACGCGCTCTCACCACTGGTGTCCCCCAGGGCTCTGTTCTAGGCCCTCTCCTATTCTCGCTATACACCAAGTCACTTGGCTCTGTCATAACCTCACATGGTCTCTCCTATCATTGCTATGCAGACGACACACAATTAATCTTCTCCTTTCCCCCTTCTGATGACCAGGTGGCGAATCGCATCTCTGCATGTCTGGCAGACATATCAGTGTGGATGACGGATCACCACCTCAAGCTGAACCTCGGCAAGACGGAGCTGCTCTTCCTCCCGGGGAAGGACTGCCCGTTCCATGATCTCGCCATCACGGTTGACAACTCCATTGTGTCCTCCTCCCAGAGCGCTAAGAACCTTGACGTCAGCCTGGACAACACCCTGTCGTTCTCAACTAACATCAAGGCGGTGGCCCGTTCCTGTATGTTCATGCTCTACAACATCCGCAGAGTACGACCCTGCCTCACACAGGAAGCGGCGCAGGTCCTAATCCAGGCACTTGTCATCTCCCGTCTGGATTACTGCAACTCGCTGTTGGCTGGGCTCCCTGCCTGTGCCATTAAACCCCTACAACTCATCCAGAACGCCGCAGCCCGTCTGGTGTTCAACCTTCCCAAGTTCTCTCACGTCACCCCGCTCTCTCCACTGGCTTCCAGTTGAAGCTCGCATCCGCTACAAGACCATGGTGCTTGCCTACGGAGCTGTGAGGGGAACGGCACCTCAGTACCTCCAGGCTCTGATCAGGCCCTACACCCAAACAAGGGCACTGCGTTCATCCACCTCTGGCCTGCTCGCCTCCCTACCACTGAGGAAGTACAGTTCCCGCTCAGCCCAGTCAAAACTGTTCGCCGCTCTGGCCCCCCCACTGGTGGAACAAACTCCCTCACGACGCCAGGACAGCGGAGTCAATCACCACCTTCCGGAGACACCTGAAACCCCACCTCTTTAAGGAATACCTAGGATAGGATAAGTAATCCTTCTCACCCCCCCCTTTAAGATTTAGATGCACTATTGTAAAGTGACTGTTCCACTGGATGTCATAAGGTGAATGCACCAATTTGTAAGTCGCTCTGGATAAGAGCGTCTGCTAAATGACTTAAATGTAAATGTAAATGTTGTTTCTTGTTTGTTTCACAATAAAACATATTTTGCATCTTGTTGTGTAAATCAAATGATACAAACCCACCAAAATTCCAGGCTGTAATGCAACAAAATAGGAAAGATGCCACTGTATTTATTGAAAGGGAAAATAAATTATTATATATGGTTTATCCATATACATTTTCATTGGTTGTTTTTTTGTTTGTTTAGTTTTTTTCTCTCTCTCCCCAATTGGGAGTGGCTCCAGTCTCATTGCTGCATCTCCCATACGGACTCGGGAAAGGCAAAAGGTCGAGAGCCATGCGTCCTCCGAAACACAAAGCCGCACTGCTTCTTGACACAATGCACATCCAACCCGGAAGCCAGTCGCACCAATGTGTTGGAGGAAACACCTGGCGACCTGGTCAGCGTGCACTGCCCCGGCCCGCCACAGGAGTTGCTAGTGTGTGAGGCCCCCGGTTGTTATGATAAATATCTGGTTTATCCATATCTAAAACTTGTCAAATAAAATCAAATGTTATTGGTCACATACACATGGTTAGCAGAGGTTATTGGTCACATACACATGGTTAGCAGATGTTATTGGTCACATGGTTAGCAGATGGTTATTGGTTACATGGTTAGCAGATGTTATTGGTCACATGGTTAGCAGATGTTATTGGTCACATGGTTAGCAGATGTTATTGGTCACATGGTTAGCAGATGTTATTGGTCACATGGTTAGCAGATGGTTATTGGTCACATGGTTAGCAGATGGTTATTGGTCACATGGTTAGCAGATGGTTATTGGTCACATGGTTAGCAGATGGTTATTGGTCACATGGTTAGCAGATGTTATTGGTCACATAGACATGTTTAGCAGATGTTATTGGTCACATACATATGGTTGGCAGATGTTATTGGTCACATACACATGGTTAGCAAACGTTAATGTGAGTGTGGCGAAATGCTTGTGCTTCTAGTTCCAACAGTGCAGTCTAACAAGTAATCTAACAATTCCACAACAACTACCTACTGAATTGTGCAGTAGATGGTATAAAATACAGTGTATACATCAAATCAAATGTTATTTGTCATTTATGCGCCGAATACAACAGGTGAAATTCTTACTTTACAAGCCCTTAATAACCAGCAATGAAGTTTTAAGAAAACACCAAGTAAAAAAAAAGTAAGAGATAATAAAAACAAATAATTAAAAGCAACAGTAAATAACAATAATATTTTCAGTGTCCTAAGGGGGAATATGTTTTGTCGTGCCCTCTTCACGACTGTCTTGGTGTGCTTGGACCATGTTAGTTTGTTGTTGATGTGGATGCCAAGGAACTTGAAGCTCTGAACCTGCTCCTCTACAGCCTCATTGATGAGAATGGGGGCGTGCTCGGTCTTCTTCTTCCTGTAGTCCACAATCATCTCTCTTGATCACGTTGAGGGAGAGGTTGTTGTCCTTGCACCACATGGTCAGGTGTCTGACCTCCTCCCTATAGGCTGTCTCATCATTGTCGGTGTTCAGGCCTACCACTGTTGTGTCATCAGCAAACTTAATGATGGTGTTGGAGTCGTCCCTGGCCGTGCAGTCATGAGTGAACAGGGAGGACAGGAGGGGACTGAGCACGCACCCATGAGGGCCCCCGTGTTGAGGATCAGCGTGGTGGATGTGTTGTTACCTACCTTTACTACCTAGGGGTGGTCAGTCAGGAAGTACAGGATCCAGCTGCAGAGGGAGCTATTTAGAATGAGCTTTGAGGCCACTATGGTGTTGAACGCTGAGCTGTAGTCATTGAATAGCATTCTCATATAGGTGTTCCTTTTATCCAGATGGGAAAGGGCAGTGTGGAGTACTAGAGAGATAGATGCATCATCTGTGGATCTGTTCGTGCGGTATGCAAATCGGAGTGGGTCTAGGGTTTCTGGGATAATGGTGTTAAATGTCATTTTTCATCCTCGACTCAGTGAAGCATAAAATATTACAGTTTTTAATGTCCCGTTGGTAGGATATACGTGCTTTCAGTTCATCCCATTTATTTTCTAGCGATTGAATGTTACCTAGCAGAACGGAGGGCAAGGGCAGATTAGCCACTCGTCACCTGGTCCTCACAAGGCACCCTGATATGTTACCTCTAAATCTGTTTCCTTCTTCAGCGAATCACAAGGATCGGGGCCTTTGTCGGTTGTCAACAGTGTATCCCTGGCGTCCGACTCATTGAAGAAAAACTCTTCTTCCGGTTTGTGGTGAGCAATCCCAGTTCTGATGTTTAGAAGCTTTTTTTGGTCGGAGATGACAACATTATGTAGTTACAAGTTACGGACAACTCGAAAAAACAAACAAAATAGCATGATTGGTTGAGGGCTGATAAGACATTAATGTACGACATGTAAACATTGATTAAAGTGACTAGTGATCCATTTATTAAAGTGTCCAGTGATTGGGTCTCAGTGTTGGCAGCAGCCTCACTGAGTTAGTGATGGCTATATAACAGTCTGATGGCCTGTTTTTCAATATCTCGGTCCCAGCTTTGATGCACCTGTACCTCTGGGTGATAATTTCACTGGATGTTGGCAAGATGGGACGTTAGTATCCCAATGATCCGCAAGAAGTTAAGAAGGAAAGTAATTCCACAAATTAACTTTTTAAAAGGCACACCTGTTAATTGAATTGCATTCCAGGTGACTACCTCATGAAGCTGGTTGAGAGAATGCCAAGAGTGTGCAAAGCTGTCATCAAGGCAAATGGTGGCTATTTGAAGAATCTCAAATATGTGTTTTGATTTGTTTAAAACTTTTTTGGTGACTACATGATTCCATGATTTCATATGTGTCATTTGGTGGGTGTTGAGTAGGTGTTGAGTAGATGATGAGTAGGTGTTGAGTAGGTGTTGAGTAGGTGTTGAGCAGGGGTTGAGCAGGTGATGAGTAGATGTTGAGTAGGTGATGAGTAGGTGTTGAGTAGGTGATGAGTAGTAGGTGTTGAGCAGGGGTTGAGCAGGTGATGAGTAGATGTTGAGTAGGTGATGAGTAGGTGTTGAGTAGGTGATGAGTAGGTGTTGAGGTGGTGAGGGTGATGAGCAGGTGATGAGTAGATGTTGAGTAGGTGATGAGTAGGTGTTGAGTAGGTGATGAGTAGATGTTGAGTAGGTGATGAGTAGGTGTTGAGTAGGTGATGAGATGAGTAGGTGTGGTGAGAGGTGATGAGTAGGTGGTGAGTAGGTGTTGAGTAGGTGTTGAGTAGGTGATGAGAGGTGATGAGTAGGTGTTGAAGGTGATGGTGTTGAGTAGGTGAGGTGTTGAGGTGATGAGTGTGTTGAGTAGGTGATGAGTAGGTGTTGAGTAGGTGATGAGTAGGTGTTGAGTAGGTGATGTAGGTGTTAGGTGATGAGTAGGTGTTGAGTAGGTGTTGGTTATGAGTAGGTGTTGAGTAGGTGTTGAGTAGGTGGTGACTAGGTGATGATGAGGTGGTGACTAGGGGATGAGTAGGTGATGAGTAGGTGTTGTAACTCTTTTCACCGGTATACTGTAATGAAAAGGGGCAATCAGCGATTGATTTTGGGACTTTTCAAAATACACATTGAGTGTACAAAACATTAGGAACACTTGCTCTTTCATTTCACTATTACATGTTTTTGTCATTTAGTAGACGTTCTTATCTAGAGCGACTTACAGGAGAAATTAGTGTTAAAAGTGCCTTGCTCAAGGGCACATAGACAGATCTTTCAACTCGTCGGCTCGGGGAATAACCTTTCGGATACTGGCCCAATGCTCTCAACCGCTCATGACATAAACTGACCAGGTGAAAGCTATGATCCCTTATTGATGTCACTTGTTAAATCCACTTCATTCAGTGTAGATGAAGAGGAGACAGGTTAAAGAAGAATATTTAAGCCTTGAGACAATTGAGACATGGGTTGTGTATGTGTCATTCAGAGGGTGAATGGGCAAGACAAAATATTTAAGTACCTTTGAATGGGGAACGGTAGTAGGTACCATGTGCACCCGTTTGTATCAAGAACTGCAACGCTGCTGGGTTTTTCACACTCAACAGTTTCCCGTGTGTATCAAGAATTGTCCACCACCCGAAGGACATCCAGCCAATTTGACACAATTGTGGGAAGCATTGGAGTCAATATGGGCCAGGATCCCTGTGGAATGCTTTCAACACATTTTCGAGTCCATGCCCTGACGATTGAGGCTGTTCGTATCTATAGTTAAGGTATAAATATCACATGGATTTATCAAGAGAGGGATGACAATCAGTGACTGATTATACCATATCACAACTGTAATCTAGTGGTCATCATTAACTAATAATGTATCAAACAGAAGTCAACAAGGCCTATATAATGGTTATTAGTAATATATTATTGATGTCACATACACTGATTGAGTTTCTAAAGTTTTAAACTTTTTCAATATTCACAAAACAATCATTCTAATTTCATTTGAAGTGTTTAATTGTGCTTTTAATTGGATGGTTGCTGGAGCTGAGTGGTTTCCTACTTGAAATGAGTTTCTACGTGCTCCTTCATTACCTTTCAAACCACATTACAACTCTCATCAGCCACAGCGCCACTAGGGTCCACACTCCTCTCCTCTTAAACAATGCAGTTATTCTTCGTCTTAAGAAGTAATGAGCAAACTTTTTAATCAAAACTGCTTTTAAGTGTTTTGTTTATTCACATGGTTCATTCAGGGGCTTTCTGGAGATATCTGGAATGGTGATATTGTTGTAGGTTACGGATTCATTTATTCTGATCTGAACGGGGAGACCATGTCATTATGCAGAATGATACAGCCACCGAACAGTATCTGAATGGGGAGACAATGTCATTATGCAGAATGATACGAGGAGAGGGAGGCTCTGTGGCCTGGAGAGGAGAGGGAGGCTCTGTAGCCTGGAGAGGAGAGGGAGGCTCTGTAGCCTGGAGAGGAGAGGGAGGCTCTGTAGCCTGGAGAGGAGAGGGAGGCTCTGTAGCCTGGAGAGGAGAGGGAGGCTCTGTAGCCTGGAGAGGAGAGGGAGGCTCTGTAGTCTGGAGAGGAGAGGGAGGCTCTGTAGCCTGGAGAGGAGAGGGAGGCTCTGTAGCCTGGAGAGGAGAGGGAGGCTCTGTAGCCTGGAGAGGAGAGGGAGGCTCTGTAGCCTGGAGAGGAGAGGGAGGCTCTGTAGCCTGGAGAGGAGAGGGAGGCTCTGTAGCCCGGAGAGGAGAGGGAGGCTCTGTAGCCTGGAGAGGAGAGGGAGGCTCTGTAGCCCGGAGAGGAGAGGGAGGCTCTGTAGCCTGGAGAGGAGAGGGATGCTCTGTAGCCTGGAGAGGAGAGGGAGGCTCTGTAGCCTGGAGAGGAGAGGGAGGCTCTGTAGCCTGGAGAGGAGAGGGAGGCTCTGCAGCGGTGCCCCAGTTATCAGAGTGCGGTAGCAGAACCATTTACATTTACATTACATTACATTTAAGTCATTTAGCAGACGCTCTTATCCAGAGCCACTTACAAATTGGTGCATTCACCTTTATGACATCCAGTGGGACAGTCACTTAACAATAGTGCATCTAAAACTTAGGGGGTGGGGTGAGAGGGATTACTTAACCTATCCTAGGTATTCCTTAAAGAGGTGGGGTTTCAGGTGTCTCCGGAAGGTGGTGATTGACTCCGCTGTCCTGGCGTCGTGAGGGAGTTTGTTCCACCATTGGGGGGCCAGGGCAGCGAACAGTTTTGACTGGGCTGAGGGAGCTGTACTTCCTCAGTGGTAGGGAGGCGAGCAGGCCAGAGGTGGATGAACGCAGTGCCCTTGTTTGGGTGTAGGGCCTGATCAGAGCCTGGAGGTGGAGGTGCCGTTCCCCTCACAGCTCCGTAGGCAAGCACCATGGTCTTGTAGCGGATGGAGCTTCAACTGGAAGCCAGTGGAGAGAACGGAGGAGCGGGGTGACGTGGAGAGAACTTGGGAAGGTTGAACACCAGACGGGCTGCAGCGTTCTGGATGAGTTGAAGGGGTTTAATGGCACAGGCAGGGAGCCCAGCCAACAGCGAGTTGCAGTAATCCAGAGGGAGATGACAAGTGCCTGGATTAGGACCTGCGCCGCTTCCTGTGTGAGGCAGGGTCGTACTCGGGGGTAGAGTGCGGATGTTGTAGAGCATGAACCTACAGGAACGGGCCACCGCCTTGATGTTAGTTGAGAACGACAGGGTGTTGTCCAGGATCACGCCAAGGTTCTTGGCGCTCTGGGAGGAGGACACAATGGAGTTGTCAACCGTGATGGCGAGATCATGGAACGGGCAGTCCTTCCCCGGGAGGAAGAGCAGCTCCGTCTTGCCGAGGTTCAGCTTGAGGTGGTGATCCGTCATCCACACTGATATGTCTGCCAGACATGCAGAGATGCGATTCGCCACCTGGTCATCAGAAGGGGGAAAGGAGAAGATTAATTGTGTGTCGTCTGCATAGCAATGATAAGAGAGACCATGTGAGGTTATGACAGAGCCAAGTGACTTGGTGTATAGCGAGAATAGGAGAGGGCCAAGAACAGAGCCCTGGGGGACACCAGTGGTGAGAGCGCGTGGTGAGGAGACAGATTCTCGCCACGCCACCTGGTAGGAGGGACCTGTCAGGTAGGACGCAATCCAAGCGTGGGGCGCCGGAGATGCCCAAGTCGGAGAGGGTGGAGAGGAGGATCTGATGGTTCACAGTATCGAAGGCAGCCGATAGATCTAGAAGGATGAGAGCAGAGGAGAGAGAGTTAGCTTTAGCAGTGCGGAGCGCCTCCGTGATACAGAGGAGAGTAGTCTCAGTTGAATGACTAGTCTTGAAACCTGACTGATTTGGATCAAGAAGGTCATTCAGAGAGAGATAGCGGGAGAGCTGGCCAAGGACGGCACGTTCAAGAGTTTTGGAGAGAAAAGAGAGAAGGGATACTGGTCTGTAATTGTTGACATCGGAGGGATCGAGTGTAGGTTTTTCAGAAGGGGTGCAACTCTCGCTCTCTTGAAGACGGAAGGGACGTAGCCAACGGTCAGGGATGAGTTGATGAGCGAGGTGAGGTAAGGGAGAAGGTCTCCGGAAATGGTCTGGAGAAGAGAGGAGGGGATAGGGTCAAGCGGGCAGGTTGTTGGGCGGCCGGCCGTCACAAGACGCGAGATTTCATCTGGAGAGAGAGGGGAGAAAGAGGTCAGAGCACAGGGTAGGGCAGTGTGAGCAGAACCAGCGGTGTCGTTGACTTAGCAAACGAGGATCGGATGGTCGACCTTCTTTTCAAAATGGTTGACGAAGTCATCTGCAGAGAGGGAGGAGGGGGGAGGGGGGGAAGATTCAGGAGGGAGGAGAAGGTGGCAAAGAGCTTCCTAGGGTTAGAGGCAGATGCTTGGAATTTAGCGTGGTAGAAAGTGGCTTTAGCAGCAGAGACAGAGGAGGAAAATGTAGAGAGGAGGGAGTGAAAGGATGCCAGGTCCGCAGGGAGGCGAGTTTTCCTCCATTTCCGTGGCTGCCCGGAGCCCTGTTCTGTGAGCTCGCAATGAGTCATCGAGCCACGGAGCGGGAGGGGAGGACCGAGCCGGCCTGGAGGATAGGGGACATAGAGAGTCAAGGGATGCAGAGAGGGAGGAGAGTGGAGGGTTGAGGAGGCAGAATCAGGAGATAGGTGGGAGAAGGTTTGAGCGGAGGGAAGAGATGATAGGATGGAAGAGGAGAGAGTAGAGGGGAGGGAGCGAAGGTTGGGACGGCGCGATACCATCCGAGTAGGGGCAGTGGGAGGTGTTGGATGAGAGCGAGAGGGAAAAGGATACAAGGCAGTGGTCGGAGACTTGGAGGGGAGTTGCAATGAGGTTAGTGGAAGAACAGCATCTAGTAAAGATGAGGTCGAGCGTATTGCCTGCCTTGTGAGTAGGGGGAAGGTGGAGGGTGAGGTCAAAAGAGGGAGGAGTGGAAAGAAGGAGGCAGAGAGGAAAGAGTCAAAGGTAGACGTGGGGAGGTTAAAGTCGCCCAGAACTGTGAGAGGTGAGCCGTCCTCAGGAAAGGAGCTTATCAAGGCATCAAGCTCATTGATGTACTCTCGAGGGAACCTGGAGGGCGATAAATGATAAGGATGTTAAGCTTGAAAGGGCTAGTAACTGTGACAGCATGGAATTCAAAGGAGGCGATAGACAGATGGGTAAGGGGAGAAAGAGAGAATGACCACTTGGGAGAGATGAGGATCCCGGTGCCACCACCCCGCTGACCAGACGCTCTCGGGGTGTGCGAGAACACGTGGGCGGACGAAGAGAGAGCAGTAGGAGTAGCAGTGTTGTCTGTGGTGATCCATGTTTCCGTCAGTGCCAAGAAGTCGAGGGACTGGAGGGAGGCATAGGCTGAGATGAACTCTGCCTTGTTGACCGCAGATTGGCAGTTCCAGAGGCTACCGGAGACCTGGAACTCCACGTGGGTCGTGCGCGCTGGGACCACCAGAGTAGGGTGGGAGGGCGGTGAGGAGCGTTGTATGGTCTGTGCAGAGAGGAGAGAACAGGGATAAACAGACACATAGTTGACAGGCTACAGAAGAGGCTACGCTAATGCAAAGGAGATTGAATGACAAGTGGACTACACGTCTCGAATGTTCAGAAAGTTAAGCTACGTAGCAAGAATCTTATTGACTAAAATGATTAAAATGATACAGTACTGCTGAAGTAGGCCAGCTGGCAGTGGGTGCGTTGTTGACACTATACTAATCAAGTCGTTCCGTTGAGTGTAATAGTTTCTGCAGTGTTGCTATTCGGGGGCTAGCAGGCTAGCTAGCAGTGTTGTTTACGTTACGTTGCGTTAAAAGAACGACAATAGATGGCTAGCGAACCTAGAAAATCGCTCTAGACTACACAATTATCTTTGATACAAAGACGGCTATGTAGCTAGCTAAGTAGCTAGCTGGACGATCAAACAAATCAAACCGTTGTACTGTAATGAAATGAAGTGAAAATGTGATACAACCTGTGAATGGACCGGGTAGTTGAGTTCTATACAGAAGGCGTTGGCTAGCGTTGGTGGAGCTGTTGGCTAGCTAGCAGAGTCACCTACGTTAAGGACGACAAATAGCTGGCTAGCTAACCTCGGTAAATTAAGATAATCACTCTAAGACTACACACTCTAAACCTAAACAACACAATTATCTTGGATACGATGATACGAAGACAGCAAAGACAGCTATGTAGCTAGCTAACACTAAACTAATCAAGTCGTTCAGTTGAGTGTAATAGTTTCTCCAGTGCAGCTAATCAGTGGACGTTAGCTAGCTGGCTAGTGAAGACTACGTTAGGACGGCGAAATACGATAATTACGCAATTATCTTTGATACAAAGACGGCTATGTAGCTAGCTGAGAAGAAATTGCTAAGATAAGACAAATCAAACCGTTGTGATATAATGAAATATAATGAAAAGTTATACTACCCGTTGGAGCGACGTGCAGATGGAGGGGTCCAACCGGAAGTCTACCAGAGAGTGATCTCATTTATGTCCTTCAGGACCCAAGCAGAGTAAGTCCTTCATTCAAACACTTTTACATTTCATACACTTTTGCTTCATATACTAACATGAGAGTATCGTGGCAGGGGTAGAGTAGAGTATCGTGGAGGGGTAGAGTAGAGTGGAGGGGGTAGAGTAGAGTATCGTGGAGGGGTAGAGTAGAGTGGAGGGGGTAGAGTAGAGTGGGGGGGTAGAGTAGAGTGGAGGGGGTAGAGTAGAGTAGTGGAGGGGGTAGAGTAGAGTGGAGGGGGTAGAGTAGAGTGTAGTGGAGGGGGTAGAGTAGAGTGGAGGGGGTAGAGTAGCGTGTAGTGGAGGGGTAGAGTAGAGTGGAGGGGGTAGAGTAGAGTGTAGGGGGGGTATTGTAGAGTGGAGGGGGTAGAGTAGAGTGTAGTGGGGGGATATTGTAGAGTGGAGGGGTAGAGTAGAGTGGTGGGGGTATTGTAGAGTGGAGGGGTAGAGTAGAGTATCGTGGCGGGGGTAGAGTAGAGTATCGTGGCGGGGGTAGAGTAGAGTAGAGTGGCGGGGGTAGAGTAGAGTATTGTGGAGGGGGTAGAGTAGAGTGGAGGGGGTAGAGTAGGGTGTAGTGGAGGGGGTAGAGTAGAGTGGAGGGTAGAGTAGAGTGGAGTGGGGGGGTATTGTAGAGTGGAGGGGTAGAGTAGAATAGTGGCGGGGGTAGAGTAGGGTAGTGGCGGGGGTAGAGTAGAGAGTGGAGGGGGTAGAGTAGAGTATTGTGGAGGGGTAGAGTAGAGTATCTTGGAGGAGGGTAGAGTAGTAGTGGAGGGGTATTGTAGAGTGGAGGGGTAGAGTAGAGTGGAGGGGGTAGAGTAGAGTGTAGTGGAGGGGTAGAGTAGAGTGGAGGGGTAGAGTAGAGTGGAGGGGGTAGAGTAGAGTGGAGGGGTAGAGTAGAGTGGAGATTGGTAGAGTATCGTGGAGGGGGTAGAGTAGAGTATCTTGGAGGGTAGAGTAGAGTGTAGTGGAGGGGGTAGTGTAGAGTGGAGGGGGTAGAGTAGAGTGTAGTGGAGGGGTAGAGTAGAGTGGAGGGGTAGAGTATCGTGGAGTGGGTAGAGTAGAGTGGAGGGGTAGGAGTAGAGTGTAGTGGAGGGGGTAGAGTAGAGTGGAGGGGGTAGAGTAGAGTGGAGGGGTAGAGTAGAGTGGAGGGGGTAGAGTAGAGTGGAGATTGGTAGAGTAGAGTGGAGGGTAGAGTAGAGTATCTTGGAGGAGGTAGAGTAGAGTGTAGTGGAGGGGGTAGAGTAGAGTGGAGGGGTAGAGTAGAGTGTAGTGGAGGGGTAGAGTAGAGTGGAGGGGGTAGAGTAGAGTGGAGGGGTAGAGTAGAGTGGAGGGGGTAGAGTAGAGTGGAGGGGGTAGAGTAGAGTGGAGGGGTAGAGTAGAGTGTAGTGGAGGGGGTAGAGTAGAGTGGAGGGGTAGAGTAGAGTGGAGGGGTAGAGTAGAGTGGAGATTGGTAGAGTAGAGTGGAGGGGGTAGAGTAGAGTGGAGGGGTAGAGTAGAGTGGAGGGGGTAGAGTAGAGTGGAGGGGGTAGAGTAGAGTGGAGATTGGTAGAGTAGAGTGGAGGGGTAGAGTAGAGTGGAGGGGGTAGAGTAGAGTGGAGATTGGTAGAGTAGAGTGGAGGGGAGGGGTAGAGTAGAGTGGAGATTGGTAGAGTAGAGTGGAGATTGGTAGAGTAGAGTGGAGGGGGTAGAGTAGAGTGGAGGGGGTAGAGTAGAGTGGAGATTGGTAGGTAGAGTGGAGGGGGTAGAGTAGAGTGGAGGGGGTAGAGTAGAGTGGAGATTGGTAGAGTAGAGTGGAGGGGGTAGAGTAGAGTGGAGATTGGTAGAGTAGAGTGGAGATTGGTAGAGTAGAGTGGAGGGGGTAGAGTAGAGTAGAGATTGGTAGAGTAGAGTGTAGTGGAGGGGGTAGAGTAGAGTGGAGGGGTAGAGTAGAGTGGAGGGGTAGAGTAGAGTGGAGGGGGGGGTAGAGTAGAGTGGAGGGGTAGAGTAGAGTGGAGATTGGTAGAGTAGAGTGGAGGGGGTAGAGTAGTATCGTGGAGGAGGTAGAGTAGAGTGTAGTGGAGGGGTAGAGTAGAGTGGAGGGGTAGAGTAGAGTAGAGTGGAGGGGTAGAGTAGAGTGGAGATTGGTAGAGTAGAGTGGAGGGGGGTAGAGTAGAGTGGAGGGGTAGAGTAGAGTGGAGGGGTAGAGTAGAGTGGAGATTGGTAGAGTGGAGGGGAGGGGGTAGAGTAGAGTGGAGGGGTAGAGTAGAGTGGAGATTGGTAGAGTGGAGGGAGGGGGTAGAGTAGAGTGGAGGGGGTAGAGTAGAGTGGAGGGGTAGAGTAGAGTGGAGGGGGTAGAGTAGAGTGGAGGGGTAGAGTAGAGTGGAGATTGGTAGAGTGGAGGGAGGGGTAGAGTAGAGTGGAGGGGTAGAGTAGAGTGGAGGGGGTAGAGTAGAGTGGAGGGGG
Organism: Oncorhynchus gorbuscha; assembly: GCF_021184085.1. Taxonomy (NCBI): domain Eukaryota; kingdom Metazoa; phylum Chordata; class Actinopteri; order Salmoniformes; family Salmonidae; genus Oncorhynchus; species Oncorhynchus gorbuscha. Next base: position 65,455,892 of record NC_060196.1, read on the forward strand.
TAGAGTAGAGTGGAGGGGGTAGAGTAGAGTGGAGGGGGTAGAGTAGAGTGGAGGGGTAGAGTAGAGTGGAGGGGGGGTAGAGTAGAGTGGAGGGGGTAGAGTAGAGTGGAGGGGTAGGTAGAGTAGAGTGGAGGGGGTAGAGTAGAGTGGAGGGGGTAGAGTAGAGTGGAGGGGGTAGAGTAGAGTAGAGTGGAGGGGTAGAGTAGAGTAGAGTGGAGGGGGTAGAGTAGAGTGGAGGGGTAGAGTAGAGTGGAGGGGGTAGAGAGAGTAGAGTGGAGGGGTAGAGTAGAGTGGAGGGGGTAGAGTAGAGTGGAGGGGGTAGAGTAGAGTGGAGGGGGTAGAGTAGAGTGGTGGGGGGTAGAGTAGAGTGGAGGGGGTAGAGTAGAGTGGAGGGGGTAGAGTAGAGAGTGGAGGGGGTAGAGTAGAGTGGAGGGGGTAGAGTAGAGTGGAGGGGGTAGAGTAGAGTAGAGTGGAGGGGGTAGAGTAGAGTGGAGGGGGTAGAGTAGAGTGGAGGGGGTGGAGTAGAGTAGAGTGGAGGGGGTAGAGGAGTGGAGGGGGTAGAGTAGAGTGGAGGGGGTAGAGTAGAGTGGAGGGGGTAGAGTAGAGTAGAGTGGAGGGGGTAGAGAGGGAGTGGAGGGGGTAGAGTAGAGTGGAGGGGGTAGAGTAGAGTAGAGTGGAGGGGGTAGAGTAGAGTGGAGGGGGTAGAGTAGAGTGGAGGTAGAGTAGAGTAGAGTGGAGGGGGTAGAGTAGAGTAGAGTGGAGGGGGTAGAGTAGAGTAGAGTGGAGGGGGTAGAGTAGAGTAGAGTGGAGGGGGTAGAGTAGAGTGGAGATTGGTAGAGTAGAGTGGAGGGGTAGAGTAGAGTAGAGTGGAGGGGGTAGAGTAGAGTAGAGTGGAGGGGGTAGAGTAGAGTAGAGTGGAGGGGTAGAGTAGAGTGGAGGGGGTAGAGTAGAGTGGAGGGGGTAGAGGGTAGAGTAGAGTGGAGGGGTAGAGTAGAGTGGAGGGGGTAGAGTAGAGTGGAGGGGTAGAGTAGAGTGGAGGGGGTAGAGTAGAGTGGAGGGGGTAGAGTAGAGTGGAGGGGGTAGAGTAGAGTGGAGGGGGTAGAGTAGAGTGGAGGGGGGTAGAGTAGAGTGGAGGGGTAGAGTAGAGTGGAGGGGGTAGAGTAGAGTGGAGGGGGTAGAGTGGAGTGGAGGGGGTAGAGTAGAGAGGGGTAGAGTAGAGTGGAGGGGTAGAGTGGGAGTGGAGGGGGTAGAGTAGAGGAGGGGGTAGAGTAGAGTGGAGGGGGTAGAGTAGAGGGGAGGGGTAGAGTAGAGTGGAGGGGGTAGAGTAGAGGGGGTAGAGTAGAGTAGAGTGGAGGGGGTAGAGTAGAGTGGAGGGGGTAGAGTAGAGTGGAGGGGTAGAGTAGAGTGGAGGGGAGTGAAAGGGAGTACAGTTGAGTGGTGGCCCGATGCCAGACACACATCTACCAGCATGCCGCAGCTGCTGCTGGGAGGACCATATGATGTGTTCTGCACCATACAGTTTCCTCTATCAGAATGTGGGAGAGAGAGAGAGACAGAAAGAGACCACAGCTGGTGGCTGTGTTTCCATTCTTTGGCTCCCAGGCCAACATCGCAGCACACCAACTGGTCAATGCACTGAGAGAGAGACAGCAGCTCTAACAGCCAAGACCCACCAGCTCAGCTCCAGCCTGCATCTCTGGGCTCCAGGACAGCCTGCCTGCCACCTGGCTGGAGCCCTAAGAGACGTTCAGCTGAGACAGGAACAGCCCCAGAGGAAAGGGAGCTGTGTTCCTCAAAACCAGGCCAACAGTGTGATGCAAGGAGCCATTCCATGACCTCAAAACGACAGGCAGACCACTAAAGAAATCCTCTTCCCTCATACGTGAGACATATAAATAACTCTAATTCCTGTGTAGTTAAAATACTCATGAAAGGGAAGGCAGGTGTAAGTTAAATAAAAGTTAAATAAAATAAAATTAAACATCTGTACCATTACGTTTCTCCCAAATTTCAATATTCGAGCAGGACCTCTAAGTGGTTCTGTAAGTGGTTTTCTATCAGCGTCCCTGAGGAACATTTCATCCAGGCCTTTTGATAATCCCTCCATTCCAGCATGATCTGATGCATAATGCATGAGGATATATCAGCACTTCACGACATGGACTAATGTAATGGTGTTAAAGAAATACTTAATGAAACACAGTATCTCTCAAAGCAGCACATATTAGTATCGGCTCTGACAGTGTGTGTGTGTGTGTGTGTGTGTGTGTGTGTGTGTGTGTGTGTGTGTGTGTGTGTGTGTGTGTGTGCGTGTGCGTGCGTGCGTGCGTGCGTGCGTGCGTGTGCGTGCGTGCGTGTGTGTGTGTGTGTGTGTGTGTGCGTGTGGCTTTCTGACACATTTAACTCTGATTGCTAATGGACCCAGGTCTGAAATACAAGTCAATCAACACGATGGAAAAGACAAAACATTTTTTTATGTCAAGAAATATCTATTTTTTTATAGAAAAAATAGACTAACAAATGTGTCCATCTTCCTACTAATTTCTAACTTCATTATAACATCCTGAAGCTTTAGATCTGCAGTAATGGAAGTAGAATAATGAGAGGAGAGATTTACACAGCAAACACATCACTGATCAGACAGCCTGGATTGAATGTGAGCCGTGTTGTAGTGCAGGTCAACAATGCAGCTTTTAATTCAAATGTTCCTGGTGTTCACAAAGATAAGATCACACCTTAGTCCGGTCATTTCATCACAACGCCCCACCTTAGTCCGGTCATTTCATCACAACGCCCCACCTTAGTCCAGTCATTTCATCACAACGCCCCACCTTAGTCCGGTCATTTCATCACAACGCCTCACCTTAGTCCAGTCATTTCATCACAACACCCCACCTTAGTCCTGTCATTTCATCACAACGCCCCACCTTAGTCCAGTCATTTCATCACAACGCCCCACCTTAGTCCGGTCATTTCATCACAACGCCGCACCTTAGTCTGGTCATTTCATCACAACGCCCCACCTTAGTCCGGTCATTTCATCACAACGCCCCACCTTAGTCCGGTCATTTCATCACAACGCCGCACCTTAGTCCGGTCATTTCATCACAACGCCCCACCTTAGTCCGGTCATTTCATCACAACGCCCCACCTTAGTCCGGTCATTTCATCACAACGCCCCACCTTAGTCCGGTCATTTCATCACAACGCCCCACCTTAGTCCGGTCATTTCATCACAACGCCGCACCTTAGTCCGGTCATTTCATCACAACGCCCCACCTTAGTCCGGTCATTTCATCACAACGCCCCACCTTAGTCCGGTCATTTCATCACAACGCCCCACCTTAGTCCGGTCATTTCATCACAACGCCGCACCTTAGTCCGGTCATTTCATCACAACGCCCCACCTTAGTCCGGTCATTTCATCACAACGCCGCACCTTAGTCCGGTCATTTCATCACAACGCCCCACCTTAGTCCGGTCATTTCATCACAACGCCCCACCTTAGTCCGGTCATTTCATCACAACGCCCCACCTTAGTCCGGTCATTTTCAAGACGATGTTCGTGACACTGTATTCAGAGAGGAGTGGAGATACAATTATCAACTTGTCCATATTCAGTATTCAGTATTCAGAGAGGAGATAAAATTATCAACTTGTCCCTATTCAGTATTCAGAGAGGAGAGGAGACAAAATTATCAACTTGTCCCTATTCAGTATTCAGAGAGGAGAGGAGATAAAATTATCAACTAGTCCATATTCAGTATTCAGAGAGGAGTGAGCAGTGTTCCCAATCTAGTTTTGTATTGTCTAGGGTTTTTGTATGTCTAGGGTCTTCTAGTTCTAGGGGTTTTTGTAATTCTATGTTGGTCTGATATGGTTCCCAATCAGAGACAGCTGTTTATCGTTGTCTCTGATTGGGGATCATATTTAGGCAGCCATTTCCCTTTGGTGTTTGTGGGATCTTGTTCTATGTTTAGTTGCCTGTCTGCACTATTCGTATAGCGTCACAGTTCGTTTGTGCTTGTTTGTTTTAATTTGCTGAGTTTCGGTTTTATTAAAAACACGTGGAACGCTACTCACGCTGCGCCTTGGTCTCATCTCATCATTATAACGAACGTGACACATTTTGTATGATTTTCTCAGCACTGATAATGTTATTTTTTTCCTCAGTCTGATTTAGTGCATGGTCTTGTTCAAAATGTTCTGATGAGGCTTGGGGGCATTTTAGAAAAGAGTCTGATCTTTCAGCAATGAGGTCATAATATTTAGTAGAAAGAAGAAGAAAACAGAAACCCCTTGTGTTTATGTCAACTTCATTTTATTTTCCAGAGGTTCACTCGCCCAATGCAAATCACACGACCCCTTGTTTGGAAAACACTGAACTAATCCATCTTCAGTATTCAGAGAGGAGAGTAAATCATATCAACTAATCCATATTCATAAGGGATTGTAATATTCTCTGTTTCAGGGAAACATGGCTCTCTTGGGATATGCTGTCGGAGTCGGTACAGCCACCTGGATTCTTTGTGCGTAGCGCCGACAGGAATAAACATCTCTCCGGGAGGAAGAAGACGCCGGGATGTATGTTTCATGATTAACTTCCCAGGTCCTTTTCTTCCTAGAATTCCTCACAATCAAGTGCCGACCGTATTTTCTCCCAAGGGAATTCTCCTCGGTTATTGTCACAGCCTCAAGCCAACACCACGACGGCCCTCAAAGAACTTCACTGGAGTTTATGCAAACAGGAAATCATATATTCTGAGTCTGCAACCTAAAATCCATCAGCATATTGACTGAGGCTGATAAAACACTGGACCACTGCTACTTCATCCATCAGCATATTGACTGAGGCTGATAAAACACTGGACCACTGCTACTTCATCCATCAGCATATTGACTGAGGCTGATAAAACACTGGACCACTGCTACTTCATCCATCAGCATATTGACTGAGGCTGGTAAAACACTGGACCACTGCTACTTCATCCATCAGCATATTGACTGAGGCTGATAAAACACTGGACCACTGCTACTTCATCCATCAGCATATTGACTGAGGCTGATAAAACACTGGACCACTGCTACTTCATCCATCAGCATATTGACTGAGGCTGGTAAAACACTGGACCACTGCTACTTCATCCATCAGCATATTGACTGAGGCTGATAAAACACTGGACCACTGCTACTTCATCCATCAGCATATTGACTGAGGCTGATAAAACACTGGACCACTGCTACTTCATCCATCAGCATATTGACTGAGGCTGATAAAACACTGGACCACTGCTACTTCATCCATCAGCATATTGACTGAGGCTGATAAAACACTGGACCACTGCTACTTCATCCATCAGCATATTGACTGAGGCTGATAAAACACTGGACCACTGCTACTTCATCCATCAGCATATTGACTGAGGCTGATAAAACACTGGACCACTGCTACTTCATCCATCAGCATATTGACTGAGGCTGATAAAACACTGGACCACTGCTACTTCATCCATCAGCATATTGACTGAGGCTGGTAAAACACTGGACCACTGCTACTTCATCCATCAGCATATTGACTGAGGCTGATAAAACACTGGACCACTGCTACTTCATCCATCAGCATATTGACTGATGCTGATAAAACACTGGACCACTGCTACTTCATCCATCAGCATATTGACTGAGGTTGGTAAAACACTGGACCACTGCTACTTCATCCATCAGCATATTGACTGAGGCTGGTAAAACACTGGACCACTGCTACTTCATCCATCAGCATATTGACTGAGGCTGATAAAACACTGGACCACTGCTACTTCATCCATCAGCATATTGACTGAGGCTGGTAAAACACTGGACCACTGCTACTTCATCCATCAGCATATTGACTGAGGCTGATAAAACACTGGACCACTGCTACTTCATCCATCAGCATATTGACTGAGGCTGATAAAACACTGGACCACTGCTACTTCATCCATCAGCATATTGACTGAGGCTGATAAAACACTGGACCACTGCTACTTCATCCATCAGCATATTGACTGAGGCTGATAAAACACTGGACCACTGCTACTTCATCCATCAGCATATTGACTGAGGCTGATAAAACACTGACCACTGCTACTTCATCCATCAGCATATTGACTGAGGCTGATAAAACACTGGACCACTGCTACTTCATCCATCAGCATATTGACTGAGGCTGATAAAACACTGGACCACTGCTACTTCATCCATCAGCATATTGACTGAGGCTGGTAAAACACTGGACCACTGCTACTTCATCCATCAGCATATTGACTGAGGCTGATAAAACACTGGACCACTGCTACATCCATCATCCATCAGCATATTGACTGAGGCTGATAAAACACTGGACCACTGCTACTTCATCCATCAGCATATTGACTGAGGCTGATAAAACACTGGACCACTGCTACTTCATCCATCAGCATATTGACTGAGGCTGATAAAACACTGGACCACTGCTACTTCATCCATCAGCATATTGACTGAGGCTGATAAAACACTGGACCACTGCTACTTCATCCATCAGCATATTGACTGAGGCTGATAAAACACTGGACCACTGCTACTTCATCCATCAGCATATTGACTGAGGCTGATAAAACACTGGACCACTGCTACTTCATCCATCAGCATATTGACTGAGGCTGATAAAACACTGGACCACTGCTACTTCATCCATCAGCATATTGACTGAGGCTGATAAAACACTGGACCACTGCTACTTCATCCATCAGCATATTGACTGAGGCTGATAAAACACTGGACCACTGCTACTTCATCCATCAGCATATTGACTGAGGCTGATAAAACACTGGACCACTGCTACTTCATCCATCAGCATATTGACTGAGGCTGATAAAACACTGGACCACTGCTACTTCATCCATCAGCATATTGACTGAGGCTGATAAAACACTGGACCACTGCTACTTCATCCATCAGCATATTGACTGAGGCTGGTAAAACACTGGACCACTGCTACTTCATCCATCAGCATATTGACTGAGGCTGATAAAACACTGGACCACTGCTACTTCATCCATCAGCATATTGACTGAGGCTGATAAAACACTGGACCACTGCTACTTCATCCATCAGCATATTGACTGAGGCTGATAAAACACTGGACCACTGCTACTTCATCCATCAGCATATTGACTGAGGCTGATAAAACACTGGACCACTGCTACTTCATCCATCAGCATATTGACTGAGGCTGATAAAACACTGGACCACTGCTACTTCATCCATCAGCATATTGACTGAGGCTGATAAAACACTGGACCACTGCTACTTCATCCATCAGCATATTGACTGAGGCTGATAAAACACTGGACCACTGCTACTTCATCCATCAGCATATTGACTGAGGCTGATAAAACACTGGACCACTGCTACTTCATCCATCAGCATATTGACTGAGGCTGATAAAACACTGGACCACTGCTACTTCATCCATCAGCATATTGACTGAGGCTGATAAAACACTGGACCACTGCTACTTCATCCATCAGCATATTGACTGAGGCTGATAAAACACTGGACCACTGCTACTTCATCCATCAGCATATTGACTGACGCTGATAAAACACTGGACCACTCTGCTACTTCATCCATCAGCATATTGACTGAGGCTGATAAAACACTGGACCACTGCTACTTCATCCATCAGCATATTGACTGAGGCTGATAAAACACTGGACCACTCTGCTACTTCATCCATCAGCATATTGACTGAGGCTGATAAAACACTGGACCACTGCTACTTCATCCATCAGCATATTGACTGAGGCTGATAAAACACTGGGACCACTGCTACTTCATCCATCAGCATATTGACTGAGGCTGATAAAACACTGGACCACTGCTACTTCATCCATCAGCATATTGACTGAGGCTGGTAAAACACTGGACCACTGCTACTTCATCCATCAGCATATTGACTGAGGCTGATAAAACACTGGACCACTGCTACTTCATCCATCAGCATATTGACTGAGGCTGATAAAACACTGGACCACTCTGCTACTTCATCCATCAGCATATTGACTGAGGCTGATAAAACACTGGACCACTGCTACTTCAGCGATGCCTACAAGGACCTCACCTGTCCTTCTTTTGTCAGATCTGACCACGACTCCATTTTCCTCCTCCCTTCCCATAGGCAGAAACTCTAACAGGATGTACCCGTGCTATGGAAAATTCAACACCATCGGAATCCACACTTCAAGATTGTTTCGATCACGCGGATTGGGACATGTTCCGGGTAGCCTCGGAGAATAATATTGACGTAAACGCTGATTCGGTGAGTGAGTTTATCAGGAAGTGTATTGGAGATGTTGTACCCACTGTGACTATTAAAACATACCCTAAACAGAAACCATGGATAGATGGCGGCATTCGCGCAAAACTGAAAGCAAACAGCATAGTTATTCCCTCTGCAAGGCAATCAAACAAGCAAAATGTCAGTAGAGAGACAAAGTGGCGTCGCAAATCAAAACTCAGACATGAGACAAATGTGGCAGGATCACGGACTACAAAGGAAAACCAGCCAGATCACGGACACCGACGTCTTGCTTCCAGACAAACTAAACATCTTCTTTGCTTTGAGAATAATACAGTTCCGACGCGGCCGCTACTGTGGGCTCTCTTTCTCCGTGGCTGACGTGAGTAAGACATTTAAACCTATTAATGCTCGCAGGGCTACCGTAGCATCCATAGCTGCGTCCTCAGAGCATGTGCAGACCAGCTGGCTGGTGTATTAAATCAATCCCTATCCCAGTCTGCTGTTCTCACATGCTTCAAGATGGCCACCATTGTTCCTTCATCATGAAGTGCTTTGAGAGGCTATTTAGGATCATATAACCTCTACCTTACCTGCCACCCTAGACCCACTTCAATTTGCTTACGGCCATACTAGGTCCCCAAACGATACAGTCGCCATCACACTGCATACTGCCCTATCCTGAGGCTCCCAAGTGGCACAGTGGTCTAAGGCACTGCATCTCAGTGCAAGAGACGTCACTATACTCCCTGGTTTCGATTCCATGCTGTGTCACATCCAGCTCTGATTGGCAGTCCCATAGGGTGACGCACAATCGTACAAGCGTCGTCTGGGTTTGGATAGGCCGTCGTTGTAAATAAGAATTTGTTCTTAACCTCTTGAAGCTATGGGGGCGCTATTTCATTATTGGATGAAAAACGTGCCCGTTTTAAGCGCAATATTTTGTCACAAAAATATGCTCGACTATGCATATAATTGACAGCTTTGGAAAGAAAACACTCTGACGTTTCTAAAACTGCAAAGATATTATTTGTGAGTGCCACAGAACTGATGCTACAGGAGAAACCAAGATGAAACTTCAAACAGGAAATGAGCAGGATTTTTGACGCTCTGTGTTCCAATGTCTCCTTATATGGCTGTGAATGCGCCAGGAATGAGCCTGCCCTTTCTATCGTTTCCCAAAGGTGTCTGCATCATTGTGACGTATTTGTAGGCATATCATTGGAAGAGTGGCCATAAGAGACTACATTTACCAGGTGTCCGCCCGGTGTCCTTTGTTGAAATTGCTACGTAACCTACAAGCTGCACGCATACATCCATGTGATTCTGGGGGAGAGAGGAGACTTCCACAAACTATATATCATGAAGAGATATGTGAAAAACACCTTGAGGTTTGATTCTAAACAATGTTTACCATGTTTAAGTCGATATTATGGAGTTAATTTGGAAAAAAAAAAGTTAGAAGTTTTGATGACTGATTTTTCGTTTTTTTTTGGTTGCCAAACATGACGCATAAAACGGAGCGATTTCTCCTGCACAAATAATCTTTCTGGAAAAACTGAACATTTGCTATCTAACTGAGTCTCCTCATTGAAAACATCCGAAGTTCTTCAAAGGTAAATTATTTTATTTGAATGCTTTTCTGGTTTTTGTGAAAATGTTGCCTGCTCAATGCTAACGCTAAATGCTACGCTAGCTATCAATAGCTATCAATACTGTTACACAAATGCTTGTTTTGCTATGGTTGAGAAGCATATTTTTGAAAATCTGAGATGACAGTGTTGTTAACAAAAGGCTAAGCTTGAGAGCTAGCATATTGATTTAATTTCATTTGCGATTTTCATGAATAGTTAACGTTGTGTTATCTTCTTGCGGCGAGCCATCCCGGATCCGGGATCGTGAATACAGCCTCAAGCTCATTGCCATAACGCAACGTTAACTACTAAATATATACATATGAGATGAGTATGTAAACAAAGTGGCATAGTTAAAGTGGCTAGTGATACATGTATTACATAAAGATGAAGTAGATGATATAGAGTACAGTATATACATATACATATGAGATGAGCTTGGAGGGCACTATGGTGTTAAATGCCGAGCTGTAGTCGATGAACAGCATTCTCGCGTAGGTATTCCTCTTGTCCAGATGGGTTAGGGCAGTGTGCAGTGTGGTTGAGATTGCATCGTCTGTGGACATATTTGGGCGGTAAGCAAATTGGAGTGGGTCTAGGGTGTCAGGTTGGGTGGAGGTGATATGGTCCTTGACTAGTCTCTCAAGCACTTCATGATGACGGAAGTGAGTGCTACGGGGCGGTAGTCGTTTAGGTCAGTTACCTTAGCTTTCTTGGGAACAGGGACAATGGTGCCCCTCTTGAAGCATGTGGGAACAGCAGACTGGGATAAGGATTGATTGAATATGTCCGTAAACACACCAGCCAGCTGGTCTGTGCATGCTCTGAGGGCGCGGCTGGGGATGCCGTCTGGGCCTGCAGCCTTGCGAGGGTTAACACGTTTAAATGTCTTACTCAAGTCGGCTGCAGTGAAGGAGAGACCGCATGTTTTCGTTGCAGGCCGTGTCAGTGGCACTGTATTGTCCTCAAAGCGGGCAAAAAAGTTATTTAGTCTGCCTGGGAGCAAGACATCCTGGTCCGTGACTGGGCTGGGTTCCTTCTTGTAGTCCGTGATTGTAGACCCTGCCACATGCCTCTTGTGTCTGAGCCATTGAATTGAGATTCCACTTTGTCTCTGTACTGACGCTTAGCTTGTTTAATAGCCTTGCGTAGGGAATAGCTGCATTGTTTATATTCGGACATGTTACCAGTCACCTTGCCCTGATTAAAAGCAGTGGTTCGCGCTTTCAGTTTCACACGAATGCTGCCATCAATCCACGGTTTCTGGTTTGGGAATGTTTTTATCGTTGCTATGGGAACGACATCTTCGACGCACGTTCTAATGAACTCGCACACCGAATCAGCGTATTCGTCAATATTTCCATCTGACGCAATACGAAACATGTCCCAGTCCACGTGATGGAAGCAGTCTTGGAGTGTAGAGTCAGCTTGGTCTGACCAGCGTTGGACAGACCTCAGCGTGGGGGCCTCTTGTTTTAGCTTCTGCCTGTAGGCAGGGATCAGCAAAATGGAGTCGTGGTCAGCTTTCCCGAAAGGGGGGCGGGGCAGGGCCTTATATGCTTTGCGGAAGTTAGAGTAACAATGATCCAAGGTTTTACCACCCCTGGTTGCGCAATCGATATGCTGATAAAATTTAGGGAGTCTTGTTTTCAGATTAGCGTTGTTAAAATCCCCAGCTACAATGAATGCAGCCTCCGGATAAATGGTTTCCAGTTTGCAAAGAGTTAAATAAAGTTCGTTCAGAGCCATCGATGTGTCTGCTTGGGGGGGGGATATATACGGCTGTGATTATAATCGAAGAGAATTCTCTTGGAAGATAATGCGGTCTACATTTGATTGTGAGGAATTCTAAATCAGGTGAACAGAAGGATTTGAGTTCCTGTATGTTTCCTTCATCACACCATGTCCCATTAGTCATGAGGCATACGCCCCCGCCACTCTTCTTACCAGAGAGATGTATGTTTCTGTCGGCGCGATGCGTGGAGAAACCCGTTGGCTGCACCTCCCTGGATTTCGTCTTCCCAGTAAGTATGTTTCCGTGAAGCAGAGAACGTTGCAGTCTCTGATGTCCCTCTGGAATGCCACCCTTGCTCGGATTTCGTCAACCTTGTTGTCGAGAGACTGACATTGGCAAGAAGAATGCTGGGAAGTGGTGCGCGATGTGCCCTTTTCGGAGTCTGACCAGAACACAGCCTCGTTTCCCTTTTTCGGACTCATTTCCTTGGGTCGCTGCATGCGATCCATTTCTTGTGGGGTATGCATGGGTGTCTCTGGTAGAGCTGGGTGCTGGTAGTTTAAATAGACCTCTGGTAGCATGTCTTGTGGGGTATGCATGGGTGTCTGAGCTGGGTGCTAGTAGTTTAAATAGACCTCTGGTAGCATGTCTTGTGGGGTATGTATGGGTGTCTGAGCTGGGTGCTAGTAGTTTAAATAGACCTCTGGTAGCATGTCTTGTGGGGTATGTATGGGTGTCTGAGCTGGGTGCTAGTAGTTTAAATAGACCTCTGGTAGCATGTCTTGTGGGGTATGCATGGGTGTCTGAGCTGGGTGCTAGTAGTTTAAATAGACCTCTGGTAGCATGTCTTGTGGGGTATGTATGGGTGTCTGAGCTGGGTGCTAGTAGTTTAAATAGACCTCTGGTAGCATGTCTTGTGGGGTATGCATGGGTGTCTGAGCTGGGTGCTAGTAGCTCCAACAGACCTCTGGTAGCATGTCTTGTGGGGTATGTATGGGTGTCTGAGCTGTGTGCCAGTAGCTCCAACAGACCTCTGGTGGCATGTCTTGTGGGGTATGTATGGGTGTCTGAGCTGTGTGCCAGTAGCTCCAACAGACCTCTGGTGGCATGTCTTGTGGGTATGTATGGGTGTCTGAGCTGTGTGCCAGTAGCTCGAACAGACCTCTGGTGGCATGTCTTGTGGGGTATGTATGGGTGTCTGAGCTGTGTGCCAGTAGCTCCAACAGACCTCTGGTGGCATGTCTTGTGGGGTATGTATGGGTGTCTGAGCTGTGTGCCAGTAGTTTAAACAGACCTCTGGAGACATGTCTTGTGGGGTATGCATGGGTGTCTGAGCTGGGTGCTGGTAGTTTAAACAGACCTCTGGTAGCATGTCTTGTGGGGTATGTATGGGTGTCTGAGCTGTGTGCCAGTAGCTCGAACAGACCTCTGGTGGCATGTCTTGTGGGGTATGCATGGGTGTCTGAGCTGTGTGCCAGTAGTTTAAACAGACCTCTGGTGGCATGTCTTGTGGGGTGTCTGAGCTGGGTGCCAGTAGCTCGAACAGACAGGTCGATAGATTCAACATGTCGATGTCTTTCATAAAAATGAATAGTGATGAAGTCAATCTCTCCTCCACTTTGAGCCAGGAGAGATTGACATGCATATTATTAATATTAGCTCTGTGTAGATCCAAGGGCCGTGCTGCCCTGTTCTGAGACAATTGTAATTACCTAAGTCCCTCTGTGGCACCTGACCACACGACTGAACAGTAGTCCAGGTGTGACAAAACTAGATTCTGTAGGACCTACCTTGTTGATAGTGTTGTTAAGAAGGTAGAAACTAGGGCCTGTAGGACCTGCCTTGCTGATAGTGTTGTTAAGAAGGTAGAAACCAGGGCCTGTAGGACCTGCCTTGCTGATAGTGTTGTTAAGAAGGTAGAAACTAGGGCCTGTAGGACCTGCCTTGCTGATAGTGCTGTTAAGAAGGTAGAAACTAGGGCCTGTAGGACCTGCCTTGCTGATAGTGTTGTTAAGAAGGTAGAAACTAGGGCCTGTAGGACCTGCCTTGCTGATAGTGTTGTTAAGAAGGTAGAAACTAGGGCCTGTAGGACCTGCCTTGCTGATAGTGTTGTTAAGAAGGTAGAAACTAGGGCCTGTAGGACCTGCCTTGCTGATAGTGTTGTTAAGAAGGTAGAAACTAGGGCCTGTAGGACCTGCCTTGCTGATAGTGTTGTTAAGAAGGTAGAAACTAGGGCCTGTAGGACCTACCTTGTTGATAGTGTTGTTAAGAAGGTAGAAACTAGGGCCTGTAGGACCTGCCTTGCTGATAGTGTTGTTAAGAAGGTAGAAACTAGGGCCTGTAGGACCTGCCTTGCTGATAGTGTTGTTAAGAAGGTAGAAACTAGGGCCTGTAGGACCTGCCTTGTTGATAGTGTTGTTAAGAAGGTAGAAACTAGGGCCTGTAGGACCTGCCTTGTTGATAGTGTTGTTAAGAAGGTAGAAACTAAGGCCTGTAGGACCTGCCTTGTTGATAGGGTTGTTAAGAAGGTAGAAACTAGGGCCTGTAGGACCTGCCTTGTTGATAGTGTTGTTAAGAAGGTAGAAACTAGGGCCTGTAGGACCTGTCTTGTTGATAGTGCTGTTAAGAAGGTAGAAACTAGGGCCTGTAGGACCTGCCTTGTTGATAGTGTTGTTAAGAAGGTAGAAACTAGGGCCTGTAGGACCTGCCTTGTTGATAGTGCTGTTAAGAAGGTAGAAACTAGGGCCTGTAGGACCTGTCTTGTTGATTGTGTTAAGAAGGTAGAAACTAGGGCCTGTAGGACCTGCCTTGTTGATAGTGTTGTTAAGAAGGTAGAGCAGCACTTTATTATGGACAGACTTCTCCCCATCTTAGCTACTGTTGTATCAATATGTTTAGACTATGACAGTTTAGTCATCTCAACTTGCTCAATTTCCACATGATTCATTACAAGATTTAGTTGAGATTTAGGATTTGGTTAATTATTTGTCCCAAATACAATGCCTTTAGTTTTTTAAATATTTAGGACTAACGTATTCCTTGCCACCCATTCTGAAACTAACAGCAGCTCTTTGTTAAGTGTTGCAGTCATTTCAGTCACTGTAGTAGCTGACTTGTATAGTGTTGAGTCATCCGCATACATAGACACACTGGCTTCCATTAAAGAACACCCTCTGTGGTCTGTTTGACAGGTAACTGTTTATCCACATTATAGCAGGGGGTGTAAAGCCATAACACATATGTTATTCCAGCAGCAGACTATGATCAATCATGTCAAAAGCTGCACTGAAGTCTAACAACACAGTCTGTTCTTTCATCAATTTGCTGTGCTTGTTGAATGTCCTTCCATATAAGCATGCTGAAAGTTTGTTGTCAATTTGTTTACTATGAAATAGTATTCTATCTGGGCTCCTGAGTGGCACAGTGGTCTAAGCCACTGCATCTTTGTGCTTTGAGGTGTCACTCCAGACACCCTGGTTCAATTCCAGGCTGTTTCACAACTGGCCATGATTGGGAGTCCCATAAGGCGGTGCGCAATTGGTCCAGTGTCATCTGGGATTGGCCGTCATAGCAAATAAGATTTTGTTTTTAATTTACTTTCCTAGTTAAATAAAGGTTAAATAAAATAAAATATATTTAAATTAAAATGTAATTAAAACAGGCAGATTGGTTTGCTGCATGAGCCTGTAAAGGGTGCTTTACTATTCCTAGGTAGGGTAATGAGTTTTTCTTCCCTCCAGGCCTGAGGACACATACTTTATAAATTTAAATTGAAGATTTGGCAAATAGGAGTGGCAATACATCCGCTATTATCCTCAGTAATTGTTCACCCATGTTGTCAGATCCTGTTGGCTTGCCATTATTGATAGACAACAACACTTGTTCACCTCTTCTGCACCCACTTTACGGAATTCAAAATTACAATTATGCTTGTCTTTCTTAATTTGGTCAGTTATACTTGGATGTGTAATGTCAGCATTTGTTGATGGTATGTCATCCCTAAATTTGCTAATCTTGCCAATGAAAAAATCATTCAATCAAAAATCACCAATGTCAATATCAATGGGTTTTGTGATGAATCAAAATCAATGAATGATGGAGCGGAGTTTGCCTTTTGCGTAAAATATCATATAAGGTGTTTTTTGTACTACCATTCTTTGACATTATCTTTATTTCATAGTGTAAGTACTTCTTCTTCTTTTTATTCAGTCACATGATGATTCTCAATTTGCAGTACGATTGCCAATCAGTTGAGCTGTCAGACTTATTTGCCATACCTTTTGCCTCATCCCTCTCAACCATACAACAATGTTCAATTCCTCATCAATTCGTTTTTACAGTCATTTTCTGAATGGGTGCATATGTAGCCGACGTGAAATGGCTAGCTAGTTAGCGGTGGTGCGCGCTAGTGGCCTTTCAATCGGTGACGTCACTTGCTCTGAGACCTTGAAGTAGTGGTTCCCATTGTTCTGCAAGGGCCATGGCTTATACAGGAACGCTACACAAAATAATTTGCAGAAACTCGTTAAGATGGAGTCATCTATGATTCTCTCAATTATATTTTTAAAGAGGAAGCTAATTATTTTAGGCAGATGTTCTATTTTCCGTCTCATCCCACTGAATGAAGATCAAGTAAGTAAGGAATTCTTTCCAAATAATATTAAAAAATGGAAAGAAAAAAATATATGAGAAGGACAAATTACAGAGGAATAACTATTAAATCCTTTCAGTTTGGATAAACCCCAGGGCTTGATACCGGTAGAGGTATATCAAGTATTTTTTTTATAAACTCAACGCTCCAATGTTAGATTGTTTTAGCTACTCCTATAGAAATGATAGTCTGCCAGGTACTCAGCAGTAAGGTCTGATTTCTCTATTATTAAAACAAGACCAAGATGGAAAGTCTATCTAAACAACTGGAGGCCCATTACACTTTAATGTGTGATGCACTCAGATTTAAAAGGGTTTTTACCAGGTGTTGTTCATCCTGATCAGACAGGTTTTCTACATGGACGATACATTGGAGATAATATACAACAACTACTAGAAATGATAGAACATCATGAAACATATAAGAAGCCAGGAATGGTATTTATAGTGGATTTATTTATAGCAGCTTTTGAAAAGACATTTGATAAAGTAAGACTGGATTTTTTTCCATTTCAGTAATTGTCTTATAAAATGTTTAGCAAGCCCAGGTGTAAAATAGTAAATAACGGCTACATCTCAGAGAGTTTTGAATATTATTATTATTATTATTGTCACGAGGAGTTAAACAAGGGTGTCCGCTGTCACTATATCTATTCATTATGTCCATCGAAGTGCTAGCTATTAATATCAGATCCAATAACAACATTAGAGGATTAGAAATAAATGGCTTAAAAACAGTGTCCATGTATGATGATGACTCAAGTTTTATATTAAGATATGAACTATTCTGCACACTCTGGACTAAAACCTAATTATGATAAGTGTACAATAGTATGTATTAGATCCTTAAAAAATACAATTTTTACATTACCCAGCAGTTTATCTATAAAATGGGCTGATTGTAACGGCGTTCTTCGTTTGTTGAAAGAGAGTCGGGTTACTCATGTCTTTAATGAATTTAATGAATGAATCGCGATACATGAAAATAGCTGATACAAATACAAAACAACAAACGGAACGTGAAAACAAATTACAGCCTATCTGGTGAACACTACACAGACAGGAACAATCACCCACGAAATACACAGTGAAACCCCGGCTACCTAAATACGGTTCCCAATCAGAGACAACGAGAATCACGTGATTGAGAACCGCCTCAGGCAGCCAAGCCTATACAACACCCCTACTCAGCCGCAATCCCAATACTTACAAAACCCCAATACGAAATACAACAAAATAAACCCATGTCACACCCTGGCCTGACCAAATAATTAACGAAAACACAAAATACTAAGACCAAGGCGTGACAGAACCCCCCCCCCTAAGGTGCGGACTCCCGGACGCACCTCAAAACATAGGGAGGGTCCGGGTGGGCGTCTGTCCATGGTGGCGGTTCCGGCTCGGGACGTGGACCCCACTCCATTAATGTCATAGTTCCTCCCCTTCGCGTCCTGGGATAATCCACCCTCACCGCCGACCATGGCCTAATAGTCCTCACCCAGAACCCCACTGAACTGAGGAGCAGCTCGTGACTGAGGGGCAGCTCGGGACTGAGGGGCAGCTCGGGACTGAGAGGCAGCTCGGGACTGAGGGGAAGCTCGGGACTGAGGGGCAGCTCGGGACTGAGGGGCAGCTCGGGACTGAGGGGAAGCCCGGAACTGAGAGGAAGCCCAGTACTGAGAGGAAGCCCAGTACTGAGATGAAGCCCAGTACTGAGGTGAAGCTCAGGCAGGTAGTAGGCTCCGGTAGATCCTGGCTGGCTGGCGGATCTGGAAGATTCTGGTTGACTAGCAGATCTGGAAGATTCTGGTTGACTGGCAGATCTGGAAGAGACTGGTTGACTGGCAGATCTGGAAGAATCTGGTTGACTGGCAGATCTAGAAGATCATGGCTGACTGGCGGATCTAGCTGCTCTATGCAGACTGACAGCTCTGGCTGCTCCATGAAGGCTGACAGCTCCTTGCAGACTGGCAGCTCCTTACAGACTGGCAGCTCCTTACAGACTAGCAGCTCTTTGCAGACTGGCCGCTTTTTGCAGACTGACAGCTCTGGCTGCTCCATGCAGGCTGACAGCTCTGACTGCTCCATGCAGGCTGGCAGCACCTTGCAGACTGGAAGCTCCTTGCAGACTGGCAGCTCTTTGCAGACTGACACCTCTGGCTGCTTCATGCAGACTGACAGCTCTGGCTGCTTCATACAGACTGACAGCTCTGACTGCTCCATGCAGGCTGACAGCTCTGACTGCTCCATGCAGGCTGGCAGCTCTGACTGTGCTGAACAGACAGGAGACTCCGGTAGCACAGGAGAGGAGAAAGACTCCGACAGTGCAGGAGAGGCGAGGCGCACTGTAGGCCTGATGCGTGGTGCTGGCACTGGTGGTACTGGGCCGAGGACACGCACAGGAAGCCTGGAGCGGGGAGCTGCTACCGGAGGGCTGGGGTGTGGAGGTGGTACTGGATAGACCGGACCGTGCAGGTGCACTGGAGCGCTTGAGCACAGAGCATGCCCAACCTTACCCGGTTGAATACTCTCGGTCGCCCTGCCAGTGCGGCGAAGTGGAATAGCCCGCACTGGGCTATGTAGGCGAACCGGAGACACTGAGCGCAAGGCTGGTGCCATGTAAACCGGCCCAAGGAGACGCACTGGGGACCAGATGCGTAGAGCCGGCTTCATGGCATTTGGCTCGACGCTCAATCTAGCCCGGCCGATACGCGGAGCTGAAACATACTGCACCGGGCTATGCACCCGCACTGCGGACACCGTGCGCACCATTGCATAACACGGTGCCTGCCCGGTCTCTCTAGCCCCCCGGTAAGCACAGGGAGTTTGCGCAGGTCTCCTACCTGGCGTAGCCATACTCCCTGTAAGCCCCCCCCCAATAAATTTTTGGGGCTGATTCCTGGGCTTCCATCCACGTCGCCGTGCTGCCTCATACCAGCGCCTCTCCACTTTCTTCTCCTCTAGTTCCTCCTTGGGGCGGCGATATTCACCAGGCTGAGCCCAGGGTCCTTTTCCGTCCAGTTCTTCCTCCCATGTCCAATTCTCCAAGTGGTGCAGCCTCTCCCACTGCAGCTGCTTCTGTTGCATCTCCTGTGGCTCCTGCCTGTTAACACGCTGCTCGGTCCGTGTGTGGTGGGTGATTCTGTAACGGCGTTCTTAGTTTGTTGAAAGAGAGTCGGACCGAAATGCAGCGTGGTGGTTACTCATGTCTTTAATGAATGAATCGCGATACATGAAAATAACTGATACAAATACAAAACAACAAACGGAACGTTTAGTTTAGTTTATTTTAGTTTAGTTTAGTTAATTTTATTTTTACAGGGACAGTGCACATTAATCAACGTTTCAGTAAAAGTGCTGGTTTTAGCCAGCCGGCTAATTTTCAACCGCAGTTCCTGGGCAGGTTATTAAAAACAATTACAATATAGACAATAGCACCATAGACATAGCAACATAGCAACATAGGACAAGCAAGACATAGCATACAGACAGAGCAACATAGAACAAAAAGCAGCAAGACAAAATTCATAAAAGCAACAAAGTGTTTCCATACCTCACAAGCTACAGACAACATGGAAAGCGGCAGCACACAGCTAGGGACCATGTTCACAAATCTGATTGTCCTTTAGCCAAGTCTTCAAGCATTTTGTGAAAGTGTGATATGTGGTGCAGTTATGTGTGTCTGATGGCAGTGTATTCCAGACATGGGAAGCTCTCACAGAGAATGCAGATTTACTAAAGGTGCTTTTCCTTAGGGGAACTATACAGTCACCTCTCATGGCAGACCTTGTGGATCTGCTGCCATATGTCTGGGTTTTCTGTTTAACAAAAATATTGAGTGGAGGGGGAGCCAGGCCATTAAGGATCTTGAATACAAGACATGCGTCGGTGTATTGCACAAGATTTTCCCAACTCAAGAGCTCATGTTTTCTAAGGATGTGACAATGATGATGGCTATTGGGCTTCCTATCAAGCACGTTGAGAGCCTGTTTGTAGACAGACTGAATAGGTTTTATTGTTGTACAGCAAGCTTGGGCCCAACTAGTCAAGCAGTATGTTAAGTGGGGGAGTATCATAGATTTGAAGTACAGTTTTGCTACCTCTGTAGTCAAACAATTTCGTATAAATCAGAAATTAGCTAGATTGAATTTAGTTATTTGAATGACCTTTTTCACATGCTTTTTAAAAGAGAGGTTGGAATCAAGTATGATGCCAAGGTACTTAAAATCGGATACCACCTGGAGCTTCTCCCCTGACACATAGACGTCTGGCTCAGTAGCATCTGTTGCCCTCGTTGTGAAGAACATGCAAACAGTTTTTTTCACATTGAGATGCAAACACGAGTCACTGAGCCACTTTGTAACCTGGACCATTACAGTAGTGAGTTCTTGTGCAGCTTGTTGTTTGCTCTTTGCATGCACATATATCACTGTATCATCTGCATACATTTGAACTTCAGACCCAGTACAGACAGAAGGCAGATCATTAATGTACAGGCTGAACAGGAGGGGCCCCAGTATTGACCCTTGGGGCACACCCACATCATAGCTACGAGTGGGTGACAGCTCATTGCTCACTCTGACACACTGAGTTCTGCCTTCAAGGTATGATTTCATCCATCTCAAGGCATCAGGGGAAAAGTTGAACTTGGACAATTTTGTGATGAGAATCTCATGGTTAACAGTATCAAAAGCCTTCCTTAGGTCCAGAAACACAGCCCAAACAGCACCCCCTTTGTCCATCTTGGACTTCACATTTTCCAGAAGAAAGCAGTTGGCCGTTTCTGTGGAGTGTTTTGCTCTGAAGCCAAACTGCATGGAGTGTAATGTGAAGGGGCTGTTGTTGAGGTGGGCAATCAGTTGTTCTGCTACACACTTTTCAACAACCTTTGACACCACAGGTAGTATACTAATGGGCCTGTAGTTACTCATGTCAGCAGGGTCGCCTGATTTAAAGATGGCCGTTATTATGGCCGACTTCCATACCCTTGGAAACACACCGAGACCAATAGATGTGTTGGTGACCTTAGTAATGGGGCCAATGAGTGACTCTTTGTAGTTTTTAAGAAAGGTAGAGTCCATCCCAAACACATCTTTGGCTTTAGAGTTCTTTAGTGAGCTAATCACCTTGTTCACCTTTGACTCAGAAACCTCCCTTATGATGAAGACAGGTTGAGTGTCATTCACTAGCACTGAGCCCAAGAAATCAGTGGAGGGGTTCTGTGTCAGTACCTTGACAGAGTCAATAAAGTAGGAATTGAAGGCTGTTGCTATTTCAACTGCATCCTGTGTTAGATTGTTATTCACCATGATTTCTAGTCTTTTTGCAGTGTTACTATGGTCTTTCCCTGTTCACTTTTTTAGATTCTCCCATATCAATTTAGAATTTCCCTTTGCTTCACCAATTATGTTAATAAAAAAGTTGAAAACGTGAAAATGAATTACAGCCTATCTGGTGAACACTACACAGAGACAGGAACAATCACCCATGAAATACACAGTGAAACCCCGGCTACCTAAATACGGTTCCCAATCAGAGACAACGAGAATCACCTGACTCTGATTGAGAACCGCCTCAAGCAGCCAAGCCTATACAACACCCCTACTCAGCCGCAATCCCA
Source organism: Oncorhynchus gorbuscha (assembly GCF_021184085.1). Classification (NCBI taxonomy): domain Eukaryota; kingdom Metazoa; phylum Chordata; class Actinopteri; order Salmoniformes; family Salmonidae; genus Oncorhynchus; species Oncorhynchus gorbuscha. Next base: position 65,477,848 of record NC_060196.1, read on the forward strand.
ATACTTACAAAACCCCAATACGAAATACAACAAAATAAACCCATGTCACACCCTGGCCTGACCAAATAATTAACGAAAACACAAAATACTAAGACCAAGGCGTGACACTGATATAAAGTAAACATATTCTGTATTCATATCACAAAATATGTAAATAAGCTCCCCACAGTGAATTTCAATAGAACATTTGTAATAATAGACAAGATCCTGCAACCATGGAGAGGTAGATACCTGTCTATTTATGGAAAAATGGCCCTGATTAACTCCTCAGTCGTATCTCAGTTTACTCTCTTATTACTCCTGATGATTCATTTCTCAAATCATATGAGCAAAAAAAATATTTCACTTTATCTGGGACGCTAAACCACAAGACAAAAATAAAAATGTGCCTATGTTTATAATGAATATGAATTGGGTGGGTTGAGATTATTGAATATAAAAGCACTAAACCTCTCTCTAAAAGCTTCACTCATTCAAACATTTTATTTTATCTTTAAATGGTTCTCAGGTAGATTACTAAGAAAAGCTCATCCATTGTTTAAAAATTGCCTTTTTGCCTTTGTGCAGATTGCCGTGTCTCAAAATTATTATATAGAATTCTTGTCACCAACATTTTTGATTAATTGAAAATGATACCCTTTTCCTAGTATCTCTCTTTTTCAAACAAACACTGTAGAGCTGGCTACAATTTATATTTCCTCCCCCTGAAAAGATAGAACAAATATTAAAACAAATATTATGGCCGAACTCAAATGTGCTGGTTGATAAAATACCTGTATTTATGGGAAAGATGTTTGAAACTCAGATTTTCACAGCATAGTTGAAAGATGTTACGTAGAAACCCGAAGTGAGTGTCCAGCAGAGACAGATGGGATGGGCTGAGGGAAACTGAGGGTTGGTATGTGGAATTGGAGACAAGTGGGAGTGGAGTTGCTGTGTGGGCGATAGAATGATGGTCAAAGATAAAAGTACAAAAAATATAATAATTTTAAAAAATGAAAGCAGGGTTGACCCTGGATGCTTCTGTGTGTCGCTCTGAATGGGAATCTGTTGGATGACTGGTATGGTGTAGTTGTTGGATAACTGGTATGGTGTAGTTGTTGGATGACTGGTATGATGTAGTTGTTGGATGACTGGTATGGTGTAGTTGTTGGATAACTGGTGTGGTGTAGTTGTTGGATGACTGGTATGGTGTAGTTGTTGGATGACTGGTATGGTGTAGTTGTTGGATGACTGGTATGGTGTAGTTGTTGGATGACTGGTATGGTGTAGTTGTTGGATGACTGGTATGGTGTAGTTGTTGGATGACTGGTATGGTGTAGTTGTTGGATGACTGGTGTGATGTAGTTGTTGGATGACTGGTGTGGTGTAGTTGTTGGATGACTGGTGTGATGTAGTTGTTGGATGACTGGTATGATGTAGTTGTTGGATGACTGGTGTGGTGTAGTTGTTGGATGACTGGTGTGATGTAGTTGTTGGATGACTGGTGTGGTGTAGTTGTTGGATGACTGGTATGGTGTAGTTGTTGGATGACTGGTGTGGTGTAGTTGTTGGATGACTGGTATCGTGTAGTTGTTGGATGACTGGTGTGGTGTAGTTGTTGGATGACTGGTATGGTGTAGTTGTTGGATGACTGGTATGGTGTAGTTGTTGGATGACTGGTATGATGTAGTTTTTGGATGACTGGTATGATGTAGTTATTAGATGACTGGTATGATGTAGTTATTGGATGACTGGTATGATGTAGTTATTGGATGACTGGTGTGGTGTAGTTGTTGGATGACTGGTATGGTGTAGTTGTTGGATGACTGGTATGGTGTAGTGTAGTTGTTGGATGACTGGTATGATGTAGTTATTGGATGAGTGGTATGGTGTAGTTGTTGGATGACTGGTATGATGTAGTTGTTGGATGACTGGTATGGTGTAGTTATTGGATGACTGGTATGGTGTAGTTGTTGGATGACTGGTATGATGTAGTTGTTGGATGACTGGTATGATGTAGTTATTGGATGACTGGTATGATGTAGTTGTTGGATGACTGGTATGGTGTAGTTATTGGATGACTGGTATGGTGTGGTGTAGCTGTTGGATGACTGGTATGATGTAGTTGTTGGATGACTGGTATGATGTAGTTGTTGGATGACTGGTATGATGTAGTTGTTGGATGACTGGTATGATGTAGTTGTTGGATGACTGGTATGATGTAGTTATTGGATGACTGGCATGATGTAGTTATTGGATGACTGGTGTGGTGTAGTTGTTGGATGACTGGTATGGTGTAGTTGTTGGATGACTGGTATGATGTAGTTGTTGGATGACTGGTATGGTGTAGTGTAGTTGTTGGATGACTGGTATGGTGTAGTTGTTGGATGACTGGTATGATGTAGTTGTTGGATGACTGGTATGATGCAGTTGTTGGATGACTGGTATGGTGTAGTTGTTGGATGACTGGTATGATGTAGTTGTTGGATGACTGGTGTGGTGTAGTTGTTGGATGACTGGTGTGGTGTAGTTGTTGGATGACTGGTATGATGTAGTTGTTGGATGACTGGTGTGGTGTAGTTGTTGGATGACTGGTATGATGTAGTTGTTGGATGACTGGTATGGTGTAGTTGTTGGATGACTGGTGTGGTGTAGTTGTTGGATGACTGGTATGATGTCGTTATTGGATGACTGGTATGATGTAGTTATTGGATGACTGGTATGATGTAGTTGATGGATGACTGGTATGATGTAGTTGTTGGATGACTGGTATGGTGTAGTTGTTGGATGACTGGTATGATGTAGTTGTTGGATGACTGGTGTGGTGTAGTGTAGTTGTTGGATGACTGGTATGATGTAGTTGTTGGATGACTGGTATGATGTAGTTGTTGGATGACTGGTATGATGTAGTTGTTGGATGACTGGTGTGGTGTAGTGTAGTTGTTGGATGACTGGTATGATGTAGTTGTTGGATGACTGGTATGATGTAGTTGTTGGATGACTGGTGTGGTGTAGTTGTTGGATGACTGGTATGATGTAGTTGTTGGATGACTGGTGTGGTGTAGTTGTTGGATGACTGGTATGATGTAGTTGTTGGATGACTGGTATGATGTAGTTGTTGGATGACTGGTGTGGTGTAGTTGTTGGATGACTGGTATGATGTAGTTGTTGGATGACTGGTGTGGTGTAGTTGTTGGATGACTGGTATGATGTAGTTGTTGGATGACTGGTGTGGTGTAGTTGTTGGATGACTGGTATGGTGTAGTTGTTGGATGACTGGTATGGTGTAGTTGTTGGATGACTGGTATGATGTAGTTGTTGGATGACTGGTGTGGTGTAGTTGTTGGATGACTGGTATGATGTAGTTGTTGGATGACTGGTGTGGTGTAGTTGTTGGATGACTGGTATGGTGTAGTTGTTGGATGACTGGTATGGTGTAGTTGTTGGATGACTGGTATGATGTAGTTGTTGGATGACTGGTGTGGTGTAGTTGTTGGATGACTGGTATGATGTAGTTGTTGGATGACTGGTATGGTGTAGTTGTTGGATGACTGGTGTGGTGTAGTTGTTGGATGACTGGTATGATGTAGTTGTTGGATGACTGGTGTGTTGTAGTTGTTGGATGACTGGTATGATGTAGTTGTTGGATGACTGGTATGATGTAGTGTAGTTGTTGGATGACTGGTATTATGTAGTTGTTGGATGACTGGTGTGGTGTAGTTGTTAGATGACTGGTGTGGTGTAGTTGTTAGATGACTGGTGTGGTGTAGTTGTTGGATGACTGGTGTGGTGTGGTTGTTGGATGACTGGTGTGGTGTAGTTGTTGGATGACTGGTATGATGTAGTTGTTGGATGACTGGTGTGGTGTAGTTGTTGGATGACTGGTATGATGTAGTTGTTGGATGACTGGTATGATGTAGTTGTTGGATGACTGGTATGGTGTAGTTGTTGGATGACTGGTATGGTGTAGTTGTTGAGCGGCTTCACTGCAAGTATATTGTATGTTTCGAATAGTCAATAAAAAATGTAAAATTAAAAAAAGAACATAAGATTCGCTACAAAACATATTGGATGACATCTTATACACTATATTAGGCCCAGTGTCACGCCCTAACCTTAGAGAGATGTTTAATTTCTCTATTTGGTTAGGTCAGGGTGTGATTTGGAGTGGGCATTCTATATTGTCTATTTCTTTGTTTTTGGTCGAGTATAGGTTCCCAATCAGAGGCAGCTGTCTATCGTTGTCTCTGATTGGGGATGATACTTAGGCAGTTGTCTATCGTTGTCTCTGATTGGGAGTCATACTTAGGCAGCTGTCTATCGTTGTCTCTGATTGGGAGTCTTACTTAGGCAGCTGTCTATCGTTGTCTCTGATTGGGAGTCATACTTAGGCAGCCCTTTTCCCCACTTTCTGTTGTGGGATCTTGTTTTTTTTAGTTGCTGGTTTAGCGCTACGTTACGTGTCGTTTATCTTTCTTGTTTTTTGGGGTTGATCATTTAATAAATTCAAGAAATATACGCCTACCACGCTGCACATTGGTCTCATACCCACGACAGCCGTAACACAGAGCTATTGGAATTTTGTTTTTCCTAGATATGGCTACTATAAGGTGGTTAATACATCTGATGGATCTGGATACTGCTTTCATGCAAATATCTGCAGCATTTGTAAAGATGTGATCAATACATGTTGATGATTTCATTCCTGTGATGTTTGTGACTACACTGATAGGTTGACTGATAACCTGAAGCAGGTTGCAGGCACTAATTACAGTTTGAAGCTTTCTCTTGAGTGGGCAGCCTGATGAAAGCCAGTCAATATTTAACCTCTATCATCGACTGACACTAATTAGCATAACGCAACGGACATGAATATTCCTAGAAAATATTCCTATTCATGAAAATCACAAGTGAAATATATTGAGACACAGCTTAGCCTTTTGTTAATCACCCTGTCATCTCAGATTATCTAAATATGCTTTACAGCCAAAGCTAGACAAGCATTTGTGTAAGTTTATCATAGCCTAGCATGGCATTTTGTCCAGCTAGCAGCAGGTAACTTGGTCACGGAAATCAGAAAAGCAATCAAATTAAATGGTTTACCTTTGATGAGCTGCGGATGTTTTCACTCACAAGACTCCCAGTTAGATAGCCAATGTTCCTTTTTCCAAAAATATTATTTTTCTAGGCGAAATAGCTCAGTTTGTTCACGTTTGGCTGAGAAATCGTCCGGAAATTGCAGTCACGAAAACGGCGAAAAATATTCCAAATTAGCTCCATAATATCGACAGAAACATGGCAATCATTGTTTATAATCAATCCTCAAGGTGTTTTTCAAATATCTATTCGATAATATATCCACCGGGACAATTGTTTTTTCAGTAGGACCAATTGGAATAATGACTACCTTTGTATTTTACGCGAGAATCACTCTGGGAGCCATCAGGTGACCAGTTGCACAATGTAGCCGCTTACGGGTATTCTTCAACATAAATGGGTAAAACTACGTCACAATGCTGTAGAGACCTTGGGGAATATGGATAAAAATAAATCTGGTTGATAGCCAGCCCATTCATTCACTGCTCAATGGGGACGCATTGGAATGCAGAGCATTCAAAAGATGAGTCACTTCCGGATTGGATTTTTCTCAGGCTTTTGCCTGTAATATCAGTTCTGTTATACTCACAGACAATATTTTTACAGTTTTGGAAACTTTAGAGTGTTTTCTATCCCATGCTGTCAATTATATGCATATTCTAGCATCTTGTCCTGACAAAATATCCCATTTACTACAGGAAACGGTATTTTTCCAAAAATGAAAATACTGCCCCCTAGTCACAAAAGGTTTTAAATCACACAGAAAATATACCTCTGTTGATATCACATACATTATCAAGCATTTCACACATTATCCAGAACCTGACTGTTAGCACTTGGTGGTCTATAGCAGCTTCCCACCAGAATGGGCTTTAGGTGAGGCATATGAACCTGTAGCCATATTACTTCAACAGTATTTAACATGCGATCCTCTCTAAGCTTCACAGGAATGTGGTTCTGAATATAAACAGCCACACCTCCACCTTTTGCAGTTCTGTATATTCTGTAGATGTTATAAATCATGTATTGCTACCACTGTATCATCAAAGGTATTATCTAAGTGAGATATGTCATCTGTTACAAACACGTTTTTTATTTTTATTTTTATTTAACCTTTATTTAAGTCAGTTAAGAACAAATTCTTATTGTTATTGACTCATGAAGTTATTGACTTCATGAACCTTTTACCTTTCTCCATATGTTGATATGAGCGATTTCTGCACCTTTATGGGTTGTTTGATTGTTTTTATTGCTTTACTGGGAGGCTTATCAGAGGTAGACTTACTGATGATATTCATATTGGAGCTGATAGTGCAGGGTGCATAATGTGGTCTTCCTACTAGGGCACACCACCTCAGTGTTAAAAGTGTGTCACACCCAGAGATATGTCTGTTTTCTTTATATTTTGGTTAGGTCAGGGTGTGAATAGGGTGGATACGCTAGTTTTTGTATTTTCTAGGGGTTTTGTATTGTCAAGGGCTTTTGTATGTCTAGGGTTTTGTATGTCTAGGGTTTTGTAGGTCTAGGGTTTTGTATGTCTAGGGTTTTGTATGTCTAGGGTTTTGTAGGTCTAGGTATTTGTATGTCTCGGGTTTTGTATGTCTAGGGTTTTGTAGGTCTAGGTATTTTGTATGTCTAGGGATTTGTAGGTCTAGGGATTTGTAGGTCTAGGTATTTTGTATGTCTAGGGATTTGTAGGTCTAGGGATTTGTAGGTCTAGGGATTTGTAGGTCTAGGGTTTTGTATGTCTAGGGATTTGTAGGTCTAGGGTTTTGTATGTCTAGGGATTTGTAGGTCTAGGGTTTTGTATGTCTAGGGATTTGTAGGTCTAGGGATTTGTAGGTCTAGGGTTTTGTATGTCTAGGGATTTGTAGGTCTAGGGTTTTGTATGTCTAGGGATTTGTAGGTCTAGGGTTTTGTATGTCTAGGGATTTGTATGTCTAGGGATTTGTAGGTCTAGGGTTTTGTAGGTCTAGGGTTTTGTAGGTCTAGGGATTTGTAGGTCTAGGGATTTGTAGGTCTAGGGTTTTGTAGGTCTAGGGTTTTGTAGGTCTAGGGATTTGTAGGTCTAGGGATTTGTAGGTCTAGGTATTTGTAGGTCTAGGTATTTGTATGTTTATGGTGGTCCGATATGGTTACCAATCAGAGGCAGCTGTTTATTGTTGTCTCTGATTGGGGATCATATTTAGGTAGCCATTTCCCTTTTGTGTTTGTGGGTTCTTGTCTATGTGTAGTTGCCTGTCAGCACTCGTTCGTTTTGCTTCACATGTCGTTTTGTTATTTTGGTTAGTTTGTTCAGTGTTCATTCTTATAAATAAAGAATATGCGCCTTGGTCCGATTCATACGAGTAAGTAAATAAGTGTAACTCTGGTTCATAGGCAAATTATGACTGCATATATTAGCTGTTGGATCAGCAGAGGCATTCAGGGCAGAACAAGGGACAAAAATGTGATTACTTACATCGGAGCTGGACTTGGGTCATTGATAAGTCATTGTCTCAATGCAGCCTTATTGTCATGTTTTGTCATTTATTATCTTGTCTTGTCCCTGTGCTTCCCATTCTATTCGTTTCCCTCTGCTGGTCTTATTAGGTTCTTTCCCTCTTTCTATCCCTCTCTCTCCCCCTCCCTCTCTCACTCTCTCGCTCTCTCTTCTCTCTATCGTTCCGTTCCTGCTCCCAGCTGTTCCTATTCCCCTAATCAATCATTTAGTCTTCCCACACCTGTTCCCGATCCTTTCCCTGATTAGAGTCCCTATTTCTTCCTTTGTGTTCCGTTCCTGTCCTGTCGGTTCCTTGTCTAGAATTCACCGTGCTGTGTTTGTGTATCGCCCTGTCGTGTCGTGTTTTCCTCAGATGCTGCGTGGTGAGCAGGTGTCTGAGTCTGTCTGGTTCAAGTGCCTTCCCGAGGCAACCTGCTGTTCACCTGCTGTTCAAGATCGAGTCTCCAGTTTGTCCTCGTCATTTCGAGTGAAAGTTGTGTTTTTTGTTTGTAATTACTTTACTGGATTAAAGACTCTGTTTTCGCCAAGTCGCTTTTGGGTCCTCTTTCACCTGCATGACAGAAGGAACCGACCAAGGAATGGACCCAGCGACTTCAGACGCTCGTTACACTGCCGTCGAGATCCAAGGAGCCATGCTCGGCAGACACGAGCAGGAATTGTCTGCTGCTCGCCATGCCGTGGAGAACCTGGCCGCTCAGGTTTTCGACCTCTCTGGACAGTTCCAGAGTCTACGTCTCGTGCCACCTGTTACTTCCTGGCCTGCCGAGCCTCCAGAACCTAGGGTTAATAACCCACCTTGCTACTCCGGGCAGCCCACTGAGTGCCGCTCCTTTCTCACGCAGTGTGAGATTGTGTTCTCTCTCCAACCCAACACATACTCTAGAGAGAGAGCTCGGGTTGCTTACGTCATTTCACTCCTTACTGGCCGGGCTCGAGAATGGGGCACAGCTATCTGGGAGGCAAGGGCTGATTGCTCTAACAAGTTCCAGAACTTTAAAGAGGAGATGATTCGGGTTTTTGACCGTTCAGTTTTTGGTAGGGAGGCTTCTAGGGCCCTGGCTTCCTTATGCCAAGGTGAACGGTCCATAACGGATTATTCTATTGAGTTTCGCACTCTTGCTGCCTCTAGTGAGTGGAACGAGCCGGCGCTGCTCGCTCGTTTTCTGGAGGGACTCCACGCAGTGGTTAAGGATGAGATTCTCTCCCGGGAGGTTCCTTCAGATGTGGACTCTTTGATTGCTCTCGCCATCCGCATAGAACGACGGGTAGATCTTCGTCACCGGGCTCGTGGAAGAGAGCTCGCATCAACGGTGTTTCCCTGCTCCGCATCGCAACCATCTCCCTCCTCTGGCTCAGAGTCTGAGCCCATGCAGCTGGGAGGGATTCGCATCTCGACTAAGGAGAGGGAACGGAGGATCACCAACCGCCTGTGCCTCTATTGCGGAGTTGCTGGACATTTTGTTAATTCATGTCCAGTAAAGCCAGAGCTCATCTGTAAGCGGAGGGCTACAGGTGAGCGCAACTACTCAAGTCTCTCCATCAAGATCCTGTACTACTTTGTCGGTCCATCTACGCTGGACCGGTTCGGGTGCTACATGTAGTGCCTTGATAGACTCTGGGGCTGAGGGTTGTTTCATGGACGAAGCATGGGTTCGGAAACATGACATTCCTTTCAGAGAGTTAGAGAAGCCTACGCCCATGTTCGCCTTAGATGGTAGTCATCTTCCCAGTATCAGATTTGAGACACTACCTTTAACCCTCACAGTATCTGGTAACCACAGTGAGACTATTTCTTTTTTGATTTTTCGTTCACCGTTTACACCTGTTGTTTTGGGTCATCCCTGGTTAGTATGTCATAATCCTTCAATTAATTGGTCTAGTAATTCTATCCTATCCTGGAACGTTTCTTGTCATGTGAAGTGTTTAATGTCTGCCATCCCTCCCGTTTCTTCTGTCCCTACTTCTCAGGAGGAACCTGGCGATTTGACAGGAGTGCCGGAGGAATATCATGATCTGCGCACGGTCTTCAGTCGGTCCCGAGCCAACTCCCTTCCTCCTCACCGGTCGTATGATTGTAGTATTGATCTCCTTCCGGGGACCACTCCTCCTCGGGGTAGACTATACTCTCTGTCGGCTCCCGAACGTAAGGCTCTCGAGGATTATTTGTCTGTGTCTCTTGACGCCGGTACCATAGTGCCTTCTTCCTCTCCGGCCGGGGCGGGGTTCTTTTTGTTAAGAAGAAGGACGGTACTCTGCGCCCCTGCGTGGATTATCGAGGGCTGAATGACATAACGGTTAAGAATCGTTATCCGCTTCCCCTTATGTCATCAGCCTTCGAGATTCTGCAGGGAGCCAGGTGCTTTACTAAGTTGGACCTTCGTAACGCTTACCATCTCGTGCGCATCAGAGAGGGGGACGAGTGGAAAATGGCGTTTAACACTCCGTTAGGGCATTTTGAGTACCGGGTTCTGCCGTTTGGTCTCGCCAATGCGCCAGCTGTTTTTCAGGCATTAGTTAATGATGTTCTGAGAGACATGCTGAACATCTTTGTTTTTGTCTATCTTGACGATATCCTGATTTTTTCTCCGTCACTCGAGATTCATGTTCAGCACGTTCGACGTGTTCTACAGCGCCTTTTAGAGAATTGTCTCTACGTAAAGGCTGAGAAGTGCTCTTTTCATGTCTCCTCCGTTACTTTTCTCGGTTCCGTTATTTCCGCTGAAGGCATTCAGATGGATTCCGCTAAGGTCCAAGCTGTCAGTGATTGGCCCGTTCCAAGGTCACGTGTCGAGTTGCAGCGCTTTTTAGGTTTCGCTAATTTCTATCGGCGTTTCATTCGTAATTTCGGTCAAGTTGCTGCCCCTCTCACAGCTCTTACTTCTGTCAAGACGTGTTTTAAGTGGTCCGGTTCCGCCCAGGGAGCTTTTGATCTTCTAAAAGAACGTTTTACGTCCGCTCCTATCCTCGTTACTCCTGACGTCACTAGACAATTCATTGTCGAGGTTGACGCTTCAGAGGTAGGCGTGGGAGCCATTCTATCCCAGCGCTTCCAGTCTGACGATAAGGTTCATCCTTGCGCTTATTTTTCTCATCGCCTGTCGCCATCTGAGCGCAACTATGATGTGGGTAACCGTGAACTGCTCGCCATCCGCTTAGCCCTAGGCGAATGGCGACAGTGGTTGGAGGGGGCGACCGTTCCTTTTGTCGTTTGGACAGACCATAAGAACCTTGAGTACATCCGTTCTGCCAAACGACTTAATGCCCGTCAAGCTCGTTGGGCGTTGTTTTTCGCTCGTTTCGAGTTTGTGATTTCTTACCGTCCGGGTAGCAAGAACACCAAGCCTGATGCCTTATCCCGTCTGTTTAGTTCTTCTGTGGCTTCTACTGATCCCGAGGGGATTCTTCCTTATGGGCGTGTTGTCGGGTTAACAGTCTGGGGAATTGAAAGACAGGTTAAGCAAGCACTCACGCACACTGCGTCGCGCGCGCTTGTCCTAGTAACCTCCTTTTCGTTCCTGTTTCCACTCGTCTGGCTGTTCTTCAGTGGGCTCACTCTGCCAAGTTAGCTGGTCATCCCGGTGTTCGAGGCACTCTTGCGTCTATTCGCCAGCGCTTTTGGTGGCCGACTCAGGAGCGTGACACGCGCCGTTTCGTGGCTGCTTGTTCGGACTGCGCGCAGACTAAGTCGGGTAACTCTCCTCCTGCCGGTCGTCTCAGACCGCTCCCCATTCCTTCTCGACCATGGTCTCACATCGCCCTAGACTTCATTACCGGTCTGCCTTTGTCTGCGGGGAAGACTGTGATTCTTACGGTTGTCGATAGGTTCTCTAAGGCGGCACATTTCATTCCCCTCGCTAAACTTCCTTCCGCTAAGGAGACGGCACAAATCATTATCGAGAATGTATTCAGAATTCATGGCCTCCCGTTAGACGCCGTTTCAGACAGAGGCCCGCAATTCACGTCACAGTTTTGGAGGGAGTTCTGTCGTTTTTATTGGTGCGTCCGTCAGTCTCTCTTCCGGGTTTCATCCCCAGTCTAACGGTCAAGCAGAGAGGGCCAATCAGACGATTGGTCGCATACTACGCAGCCTTTCTTTCAGAAACCCTGCGTCTTGGGCAGAACAGCTCCCCTGGGCAGAATACGCTCACAATTCGCTTCCTTCGTCTGCTACCGGGTTATCTCCGTTTCAGAGTAGTCTGGGTTACCAGCCTCCTCTGTTCTCATCCCAGCTTGCCGAGTCCAGCGTTCCCTCCGCTCAAGCGTTTGTCCAACGTTGTGAGCGCACCTGGAGGAGGGTGAGGTCTGCACTTTGCCGTTACAGGGCACAGACTGTGAGAGCCGCCAATAAACGCAGGATTAAGAGTCCAAGGTATTGTTGCGGCCAGAGAGTGTGGCTTTCCACTCGCAACCTTCCTCTTACGACAGCTTCTCGTAAGTTGACTCCGCGGTTCATTGGTCCGTTCCGTGTCTCCCAGGTCGTCAATCCTGTCGCTGTGCGACTGCTTCTTCCGCGACATCTTCGTCGCGTCCATCCTGTCTTCCATGTCTCCTGTGTTAAGCCCTTTCTTCGCACCCCCGTTCGTCTTCCCTCCCCCTCCCGTCCTTGTCGAGAGCGCACCTATTTACAAGGTACATAAGATCATGGACATGCGTTCTCGGGGACGGGGTCACCAATACTTAGTGGATTGGGAGGGTTACGGTCCTGAGGAGAGGAGTTGGGTTCCGTCTCGGGACGTGCTGGACCGTTCACTCATTGATGATTTCCTCCGTTGCCGCCAGGATTCCTCCTCGAGTGCGCCAGGAGGCGCTCGGTGAGTGGGGGGTACTGTCATGTTTTGTCATTTATTATCTTGTCTTGTCCCTGTGCTTCCCATTCTATTCGTTTCCCTCTGCTGGTCTTATTAGGTTCTTTCCCTCTTTCTATCCCCTCTCTCCCCCTCCCTCTCTCACTCTCTCGCTCTCTCTTCTCTCTATCGTTCCGTTCCTGCTCCCAGCTGTTCCTATTCCCCTAATCAATCATTTAGTCTTCCCACACCTGTTCCCGATCCTTTCCCCTGATTAGAGTCCCTATTTCTTCCTTTGTGTTCCGTTCCTGTCCTGTCGGTTCCTTGTCTAGAATTCACCGTGCTGTGTTTGTGTATCGCCCTGTCGTGTCGTGTTTTCCTCAGATGCTGCGTGGTGAGCAGGTGTCTGAGTCTGTCTGGTTCAAGTGCCTTCCCGAGGCAACCTGCTGTTCACCTGCTGTTCAAGATCGAGTCTCCAGTTTGTCCTCGTCATTTCGAGTGAAAGTTGTGTTTTTTGTTTGTATTTACTTTACTGGATTAAAGACTCTGTTTTCGCCAAGTCGCTTTTGGGTCCTCTTTCACCTGCATGACACTTATATACAAGTAAAACGTTTGGACACATCTACTAATCTGTTTTAGACCACTTACTCATTCAAGGGTTTTTCTTTATTTTACTATTTTTTACATTGTATAATAATAGTGAAGACATCAAAACTATGAAATAACACAACAGAATACATGTTTTGTAATATTTTTTATTCTGTACATGCTTATTTTTTTCACTCTGTCATTTAGTTTAGTATTGTGGAATAACTACAAAGTTGTTGATCCATCCTCAGTTTTCTATCACAGCCATTAAACTCTGTAACTGTTTTAAAGTCACCATTGGCCTCATGTTGAAATCCCTGAGCGGTTTCCTTCCTCTCCGGTAACTGAGTATGGAATGATGCCTGTATATTTGTAGTGACTGGGTATTGATACACCATCTGAAGTGTAATTGTTACCTTCACCATGCTTAAAGAGATATTCAAAGTCAGGTTGTTTTTTACCCATCTACCAATAGGTGCCCTTCTTTGCAAGGCATTGGAAAACCTCCCTGGTCTTTGTGGTTTGAAATTCACTGCTCGACTGAAGGACCTTTACAGATAACTATATGTTTGAGGTACAGGTAGTCATTCAAAAATCATGTTAAAAACTATTATTGCCCACAATGAGTCCATACAATTTATTATGTGGCTTGGTAAGCACATTTTTACTCCTGAACATATTTAGGCTTGCCATAACAACGGGGTTGAATACTTATGACATTTCAGCTTATCAGTTTTAATTAGTAAGAATGAGTAAAAATGTGACGTTATTTATGGTATGTAGGCCAGTAACATAAGCTCATCATTTGAATCCATTTTCAAATCAGGAAAATAAACAGATTTTTGTTTGTTACGAAAAGCTGTCCTTGAAAAATTCTTGATATGTTCGTCAAGAGAGAGATCAGGTTCCAGAGTAACACTGAGGTCCTTCACAGTTTTATTTGAGATGACTGTTCAACCATAAAGATGAATTGTCAGATTCAACAGAAGATCTCTTTGTTTTTTGGGACCTAGAAATATAATTTCTGTTTTGTCCGAGTTTAAAAGTAAAACAATTTTGGGGATTCATCATGTTTCATCAAAATGTTCAGCTGTGTGTCATCCACATAGCAGTGAAAGTTGACAATGCATTTCCGAATGACATCACCAAGAAGTAGAACATGAAGTGAAAACAAAAGGTCCTAAAACAGAACCTTGTGGAACGCCGATTTTTCAGAGGACAAACCATCCACAGAGACAAACATATCTTTGCAACAGATAAGATCTAAACCAGGCCAGAACTTGTCTGTGTCGACCAATTAGGGTTTCCAATCTCTCCAAAAGAATGTGGTGATCGATGGTATCAAAAGCAGCACTAAGGTCTAGGAGCACGAGGACAGATGCAGAGCCTCGGTCTTATGCCATTTAAAGGTCCTTTACCACCTTAACGAGTGCAGTTTCAGTGCTATTATGTGGTCTAAAACCAGACTGAAGTGCTTTGTACACATTATTTGTCTTCAGGAAGGCAGTGAGTTGCTGTGCAAACGGAGCCCGGACTTGAACCTGATCGAACATCTCTGGAGAGACCTGAAAATAGCTGGGCAGCAACTCTCGCCATACAACCTGACAGAGATTGAGAGGATCTGCAAGAAAGAATGGGAAAAACTCTCCAGTACAAGTGTGTGTAGATTGATGAGGAGAAAAACAATTTCATCAATTTTAGTATAAGGCTGTAAAGTAACAAAATTTGGAAAAAGTCAAGGGGTCTGAATACTTTCCAAATGCACTGTAATTGACAGTTTTGCTGTACTTTGCCTCAAATTCTCCCTAAAATGCTAACACATCACACCCACTGAGATCACATCATGTCCCCAATTATTATGTTCTGGTGTTTCACGTAACTACTACTGACAATATAGTCCTCCAATCAGTGATGAGTATTTGTGGAATTGACCAATAGGCAGGACTTACATACAAAACATTCAAAATGCACTTCCACTCATTACAGCATTGTCTGGAAATGGCTAGGTAAATTAGATTCAGAAATAGTGAGTAGAGCATTACTAACCACAGTGACACACTTTTTAGGCTAACTAGTCCATGTTTCTGTAGAAATGTATTGGTATGAGCCTCTTCTCTCCTGTCCACAACTACCCGACTCTCCTGCTGCTGCAGACATGAACATTTATCAACCAACAATCCCCTTTTCTAGTCTGGAAGAGAGACAGATTTACGGGCGATTACCCAGAGAGAGATTAAACCTGGTACAGGACTTAAAAGCTAGTTCAATTGAGAATATCCATTGAAAGTTATTTTTAGTCTTTGACCAGGTGTCACGTCTTAACGAGGAGCGCAGCGCGATTGGAATACATTCTTTATTTAAACGAAGAACACTTCAACAAACTAACAAAACAACAAAACGAAGCAACTAGTGCTGACATTCAACTACACATAGACAATTACCCACAAAACCAAAATGGAAAAATGGCAACCTAAAAAAAATCTAATAAAAAATGTAATCAAATGTTATTTGTCACATACACATGGTTAGCAGATGTTAATGCGAGTGTAGCGAAATGCTGGTGCTTCTAATTCCGACAATGCAGTGATAACCAACGAGTAATCTAACTAACAATTCCAAAACTACTACCTTCTACACACAAGTGTAAAGGGATAAAGAATATGTACATAATGATATATGAATGAGTGATGGTACAGAACGGCATAGGCAAGATGCAGTAGATGGTATCGAGTACAGTATATACATATGAGATGAGTATGTAAACAAAGTGTCATAGTTAAAGTGGCTAGTGATACATGTATTACATAAGGATGCAGTAGATGATATAGAGTACAGTATATACGTATACATATGAGATAAATAATGTAGGGTATGTAAACATTATATGAAGTAGCATTGTTTAAAGTGGCTAGTGATATATTTACATCATTTCCCATCAATTCCCATTATTAAAGTGGCTGGAGTTGAGTCAGTGTGTTAGTGGTGGCTGTTTAACAGTCTGATGGCCTTCAGATAGAAGCTGTTTTTCAGTCTCTCGGTCCCAGCTTTGATGCACCTGTACTGACCTCACCTTCTGGATGATAGCGGGGTGAACAGGCAGTGGCTCGGGTGGTTGTTGTCCTTGATGATCTTTATGGCCTTCCTGTAACATCGGGTGATGTAGGTGTCCTGGAGGGCAGGTAGTTTGCCCCCGGTGATGTGTTGTGCAGTCCTCACTACCCTCTGGAGAGCCTTACGGTTGAGGGCGGAGCAGTTGCCGTACCAGGCGGTGATACAGCCCGACAGGATGCTCTCGATTTTGCATCTGTAGAAGTTTTTGAGTGCTTTTGGTGACAAGCCGAATTTCTTCAGCCTCCTGAGGTTGAAGAGGCGCTGCTGCGCCTTCTTCACGATGCTGTCTGTGTGAGTGGACCAATTCAGTTTGTCTGTGATGTGTACGCCGAGGAACTTAAAACTTTCTACCCTCTCCACTACTGTTCCATCGATGTGGATAGGGGGGTGTTCCCTCTGCTGTTTCCTGAAGTCCACAATCATCTCCTTAGTTGTGTTGACGTTGAGTGTGAGGTTATTTTCCTGACACCACACTCCGAGGGCCCCAATCAGAGACAACGATAAACAGCTGCCTTTGATTGGGTACCAATTCAGGCCACCATAGACCGACATTTACCTAGACAATACCATAACCCCATTGATATACAAAAAAGCCTAGACAAGACAAAAACACACATACCACCCTTGTCACACCCTGACCTAACCAAATTAATAAAGAAAACAAAGATAACTAAGGTGTGACACCAGACTTAATCTGTGTCTGGGAGACCATAATGTTGGGTACCTAAGAAGAGGTAGGAGCAGGAGTCAGGAGGTGCCTCCTAAGAAGAGGTAGGAGTCAGGAGTCAGGAGGTGCCTCCTAAGAAGAGGTAGGAGCAGGAGTCAGGAGGTGCCTCCTAAGAAGAGGTAGGAGTCAGGAGTCAGGAGTCAGGAGAGCAAGGAAATCCAGTTGGCACAGACCCAACCCACCCTTAACAGACCTAACACACCCCTAACAGAGCTAACACACCCCCCTAACAGAGCTAGCACACCCCTAACAGAGCTAACACACCCCTAACAGAGCTAACACACCCCTAACAGAGCTAACACACCCCTAACAGAGCAAACACACCCCTAACAGAGCTAACACACCCCTAACAGAGCTAACACACACCCCTAACAGAGCTAACACCCCCCTAACAGTGCTAACACCCCCTAACAGAGCTAACACCCCCCTAACAGAGCTAACACCCCCTAACAGAGCTAACACACCCCTAACAGAGCTAACACACCCCTAACAGAGCTAACACACACCCCAAAGGATCGGTGGCAGCAAGTAGCCCGGCGACGACGACCGCCGAGCACCGCCCGAACAGGAAGAGGAACCACCTTCGGTGGAAGTCGAGACACATAAAGTATCTTTGGTTTGTTTGGAATAAAATAACATCTGATTCTGTGCAACTGAACTTGGTTTGCAAAGATTAACAAACTGTTAAATAGATGAGATTTTGACGAGATTAAAATATGGTATATATATAACCTATAGGGTATTAAAATATTCAATATATTTTAATATTACACATTTGGATTAGCCTACAACATTTGTTATTTTGCTTTACTTAAACACTTTGTAAATAACTGACCAGTGATAGAAAAATATCCAGATATGATTGTAATTTACATAGAGCTACTGAGCTATATCAGTAGGCCTACATGCTCATATAAATCTGGATCGCTGGTCTTTGTTTCATCATTTAACAGCAATTTACATATCTCCTTTTCCACTGTGTTGAATGTGGTTTCCCTCTAATTGCATCGGGCCCTTATTGCTGCCTGGGGCTGCGTGCAGATGAGCTTGGAACTTATTGAAGTTTCCCCTCTGAAGCCATGTCAATGTGCTCCATATCGATGTCAGGCACCATTGTAAGTAATGCATTACCCAGACACATTATGAGGAGATTACATCTATTAGTTACCGCTGTGCAGCATAATGGGCCGCCCATGGGAGAGCAGCAAATCATTTGACTCTGTATCCCTAATGACACCCTACTCCCTATATGCACTACTGGCACCCAACTCCCTTTATAGTGCACTACTGGCACACTATTCCCTATATAGTTCACTACTGGCACCCTACTCCCTTTATAGTGCACTACTGGCACCCTACTCCCTTTATAGTGCACTACTGGCACCCTACTCCCTTTATAGTGCACTACTGGCACCCTATGATGGGAAACTGTAGACCACAGGCACCAACTGACATGTGTCCATGCTGCTAGGCCACTTTGTCCTTGTCCTGTATGTGACGTGAGCCACTCCCCCCCCCAAAAAAATAAAATGGGTCTATAATTTTGACTTAAAAGGGTTTGCGATTGATGTGTCCATGACATCAAAATGACATAAATGTACCTGCTATTAAATGGTGGCCTGTAGATTTTTAAAGTTGCCTTGCTTTAAACAGCACATCATGCATAATTATCTATCAAAAAAGATTGTGTGCAGCTTAAAATTCTGTCCTGACTGGTCCTGGTCCTCCTGTGTGTGTGTGTGTGTGTGTGTGTGTGTGTGTGTGTGTGTGTGTGTGTGTGTGTGTGTGTGTGTGTGTGTGTGTGTGTGTGTGTGTGTGTGTGTGTGTGTGTGTGTGTGTGTGTGTGTGTGTGTGTGTGTGTGTGTGTGTGTGTGTGTGTGTGTGTGGTTAATGTTAAGTAGAGCAGAATGCTTTCTTATTTCTCAACATGTATAATTAATTTGTCCTGTTGAATGAAACAAAGAAATGTGCTTTTTTGTCAGTCTGATTGATGTGGCAGCCGTTAGCATCACATGCTAATGGAGTTGGAAGTGGACTGAAATGGGTGTTCTTGATGAGCAGCTAAACTGTTTGGGCCCCAGCGTTTACTGAAATACACAGAAGTCCTCCTTCATGTGCATTTTACCACCTACGGGCATTGGTCTTTAACAGCAGGGTAGCCTAGTGGTTAGAGTGTAGAGGCGGCAGGGTAGCCTAGTGGTTAGAGTGTAGAGGAGGCAGGAAAGTCTAGTGGTTAGAGTGTAGAGGTGGCAGGAAAGCCTAGTGGTTAGAGTGTAGAGGAGGCAGGTAGCCTAGTGGTTAGAGTGTAGAGGTGGCAGGAAAGCCTAGTGGTTAGAGTGTAGAGGAGGCAGGTAGCCTAGTGGTTAGAGTGTAGAGGTGGCAGGTAGCCTAGTGGTTAGAGTGTAGAGGAGGCAGGTAGCCTAGTGGTTAGAGTGTAGAGGTGGCAGGAAAGCCTAGTGGTTAGAGTGTAGAGGAGGCAGGTAGCCTAGTGGTTAGAGTGTAGAGGTGGCAGGTAGCCTAGTGGTTAGAGTGTAGAGGTGGCAGGTAGCCTAGTGGTTAGAGTGTAGAGGAGGCAGGTAGCCTAGTGGTTAGAGTGTAGAGGTGGCAGGTAGCCTAGTGGTTAAAGTGTAGAGGAGGCAGGTAGCCTAGTGGTTAGAGTGTAGAGGTGGCAGGTAGCCTAGTGGTTAGAGTGTAGAGGTGGCAGGTAGCCTAGTGGTTAGAGTGTAGAGGTGGCAGGTAGCCTAGTGGTTAGAGTGTAGAGGCGGCAGGTAGCCTAGTGGTTAGAGTGTAGAGGAGGCAGGGTAACCTAGTGGTTAGAGTGTGGAGGTGGCAGGTAGCCTAGTGGTTAGAGTGTGGAGGTGGCAGGGTAGCCTAGTGGTTAGAGTGTAGAGGCGGCAGGTAGCCTAGTGGTTAGAGTGTGGAGGTGGCAGGTAGCCTAGTGGTTAGAGTGTGGAGGAGGCAAGTAGCCTAGTGGTTAGAGTGTAGAGGCGGCAGGTAGCCTAGTGGTTAGAGTGGAGAGGTGGCAGGGTGGCCTAGTGGTTAGAGTGTAGAGGTGGCAGGGTAGCCTAGTGGTTAGAGTGTAGAGGTTGCAGGGTAGCCTAGTGGTTAGAGTGTAGAGGTGGCAGGTAGCCTAGTGGTTAGAGTGTAGAGGCGGCAGGGTAGCCTAGTGGTTAGAGTGTAGAGGCGGCAGGGTAGCCTAGTGGTTAGAGTGTAGAGGTGGCAGGTAGCCTAGTGGTTAGAGTGTAGAGGCAGCAGGGTAGCCTAGTGGTTAGAGTGTAGAGGAGGCAGGGTAGCCTAGTGGTTAGAGTGTAGAGGTGGCAGGTAGCCTAGTGGTTAGAGTGTAGAGGCGGCAGGGTAGCCTAGTGGTTAGAGTGTAGAGGTGGCAGGGTAGCCTAGTGGTTAGAGTGTAGAGGTGGCAGGTAGCCTAGTGGTTAGAGTGTAGAGGCAGCAGGGTAGCCTAGTGGTTAGAGTGTAGAGGAGGCAGGGTAGCCTAGTGGTTAGAGTGTAGACGTGGCAGGGTAGCCTAGTGGTTAGAGTGTAGAGGTGGCAGGGTAGCCTAGTGGTTAGAGTGTAGAGGTGGCAGGTAGCCTAGTGGTTAGAGTGTAGAGGAGGCAGGGTAGCCTAGTGGTTAGAGTGTAGGGGAGGCAGGTAGCCTAGTGGTTAGAGTGTAGAGGCGGCAGGGTAGCCTAGTGGTTAGAGTGTAGAGGTTGCAGGGTAGCCTAGTGGTTAGAGTGTAGAGGTGGCAGGTAGCCTAGTGGTTAGAGTGTAGAGGCGGCAGGGTAGCCTAGTGGTTAGAGTGTAGAGGTGGCAGGGTAGCCTAGTGGTTAGAGTGTAGAGGTGGCAGGTAGCCTAGTGGTTAGAGTGTAGAGGCGGCAGGGTAGCCTAGTGGTTAGAGTGTAGAGGCGGCAGGGTAGCCTAGTGGTTAGAGTGTAGAGGTTGCAGGGTAGCCTAGTGGTTAGAGTGTAGAGGTGGCAGGTAGCCTAGTGGTTAGAGTGTAGAGGCGGCAGGGTAGCCTAGTGGTTAGAGTGTAGAGGTGGCAGGGTAGCCTAGTGGTTAGAGTGTAGAGGTGGCAGGGTAGCCTAGTGGTTAGAGTGTAGAGGTGGCAGGTAGCCTAGTGGTTAGAGTGTAGAGGTGGCAGGTAGCCTAGTGGTTAGAGCGGTGGACTATTAACCGGAGGTTTGCAAGTTCAAACCCCCGAGCTGACAAGGTACAAATCTGTCATTCTGCCCCTGAACAAGGCAGTTATCCCGCTGTTCCTAGGCCGTTGTTGAAAATAAGAATTTGTTCTTAACTGACTAGTTAAATAAAGGTAAAATTAAAAAATAACCCCATGGGTCCTTGTAGCGCTGGTGGGGAAACTACTCAATCAAGGCTATGTCCCAAAAGGCACCCTAGTCCCTATATAGTGCATTAGTTTTGACCAGAGTTTAGTCAACTATATAGGGAACACACACATCATTAAGCAGACTGCATGCGGAGGAGAATGCTCCAGGGTATTGGGGTCAAAATGGGCAGCAGGTAGCCCAGTGGTTGGAGTGTAGGGGGGATTGGCAGGTAGCCCAGTGGTTGGAGTGTAGGGGGGACATGTAACCTAGTGGTTAGAGTGTTGGGGGGCAGGTAGCCCAGTGGTTGGAGTGTAGGGGGGACATGTAGCCCAGTGGTTGGAGTGTAGGGGGACATGTAGCCTAGTGGTTGGAGTGTAGGGGGGACATGTAGCCTAGTGGTTAGAGTGTGGGGGGGGCAGGTAGCCTAGTGGTTGGAATGTAGTGGGGGGCAGGGATCCTAGTGGTTGGAGTGTAGGGGGAGGGCAGGTAGCTGAGTGGTTGGAGTGTAGGGGGGACATGTAGCCTAGTGGTTAGAGTGTTGGAGGGGGGGACAGGTAGCCTAATGGTTGGAGTGTAGGGGGGGAGAGCAGGTAGCCTAGTGGTTGGAGTGTAAGGGGGGGCAGGTAGCCTAGTGGTTGGAGTGTTCAGGCGGCAGGTAGCCTTGATATAATGAGTACTAGATTATAAAGTCTACAGGGTCTAATGAGTACTAGATTATATAGTCTTCAGGTCCTGATATAATGAGTACTAGATTATAAAGTCTACAGGTCCTGATATAATGAGTACTAGATTATAAAGTCTACAGGTCCTGATATAATGAGTACTAGATTATATAGTCTACAGGTTCTGATATAATGAGTACTAGATTATAAAGTCTACAGGTCCTGATATAATGAGTACTAGATTACATAGTCTACAGGTCTAATGAGTACTAGATTATAAAGTCTACAGGTCTAATGAGTACTAGATTATATAGTCTACAGGTCCTGATATAATGAGTACTAGATTATAAAGTCTACAGGTCCTGATATAATGAGTACTAGATTATATAGTCTACAGGTCCTGATATAATGAGTACTAGATTATATAGTCTACAGGTCTAATGAGTACTAGATTATAAAGTCTACAGGTCCTGATATAATGAGTACTAGATTATATAGTCTACAGGTCTAATGAGTACTAGATTATAAAGTCTACAGGTCTAATGAGTACTAGATTATAAAGTCTACAGGTCCTGATATAATGAGTACTAGATTATATAGTCTACAGGTCCTGATATAATGAGTACTAGATTATAAAGTCTTCAGGTCTAATGAGTAATAGATTATAAAGTTTTCAGGTCTAATGAGTACTAGATTATAAAGACTTCAGGTCTAATGAGTACTAGATTATAAAGTCTACAGGTCCTGATATAATGAGTACTAGATTATAAAGTCTACAGGTCTAATGAGTACTAGATTATATAGTCTACAAATCTAATGAGTACTAGATTATAAAGTCTACAGGTCCTGATATAATGAGTACTAGATTATAAAGTCTACAGGTCTAATGCGTATTAGATTATAAAGTCTACAGGTCTAATGAGTACTAGATTATAAACTCTACAGGTCCTGATATAATGAGTACTAGATTATAAAGTCTACAGGTCCTGATTTAATGAGTACTAGATTATAAAGTCTACATGTCTAATGAGTATTAGATTATATAGTCTTCAGGTCTAATGAGTACTAGATTATAAAGTCTACAGGTCTAATGAGTACTACATTATAAAGTCTACAGGTCTAATGATTATTAGATTATAAAATCTGCAGGTCTATTGAGTTCTAGATTATAAAGTCTACAGGTCTAATGAGTACTAGATTATATAGTCTTCACGTCTAATGAGTACTAGATTATAAAGTCTACAGGTCCTGATAAAATGAGTACTAGATTATAGAGTCTACAGGTCTAATGAGTACTAGATTATAAAGTCTACAGGTCCTGATATAATGAGTACTAGATAATATAGTCTTCAGGTCTAATGAGTACTAGATTATAAAGTCTACAGGTCTAATGAGTACTAGATTATAAAGTCTACAGGTCCTGATATAATGAGTACTAGATGATATAGTCTTCAGGTCTAATGAGTACTAGATTATAAAGTCTACAGGTCTAATGAGTACTAGATTATAAAGTCTACAGGTCTAATGAGTACTAGATTATAAAGTCTACAGGTCCTGATATAATGAGTACTAGATTATAAAGTCTACAGGTCCTGATATAATGAGTACTAGATTACATAGTCTACAGGTCCTGATATAATGAGTACTACATTATAAAGTCTACAGGTCCTGATATAATGAGTACTAGATTATAAAGTCTACAGGTCCTGATATAATGAGTACTAGATTATATAGTCTACCGGTCCTGATATAATGAGTACTAGATTATAAAGTCTACAGGTCTAATGAGTACTAGATTATAAAGTCTACAGGTCCTGATATAATGAGTACTAGATTATATAGTCTACAGGTCCTGATATAATGAGTACTAGATTATAAAGTCTACAGGTCTAATGAGTACTAGATTATAAAGTCTACAGGTCTCATGAGTACTAGATTATAAAGTCTACAGGTCTAATGAGTTCTAGATTATAAACTCTACAGGTCCTGATATAATGAGTACTAGATTATAAAGTCTACAGGTCTAATGAGTACTAGATTATAAAGTCTACAGGTCTAATGAGTTCTAGATTATAAACTCTACAGGTCCTGATATAATGAGTACTAGATTATAAAGTCTACAGGTCTAATGAGTATTCGATTATAAAGTCTACAGGTCTATTGAGTTCTAGATTATAAAGTATACAGGTCCTGATATAATGAGTACTAGATTATAACTTCTACAGTTCTAATGAGTACTAGATTATAAAATACAAGTGTCCCGCATACAAAAGCATTAAAAACATTTTCCAAACCAGCAGAGGAGTCACGAAAGTCAGAAACAGCGATAAAATAAATCAATTACCTTTGAAGATCTTCATCTGGTTGCAATCACAAGGCTCCCAGCTACACAACAAATGGCCATTTTGTTCAATAAAGTCCTTCTTTAAATCCCCAAAAAGTCAGAGTAGTTGGCGCGCTGGACTCAGTAATCCACCGGTTTCCCCTCGTTCAAAATGCATACAAAATGAATCCCAAACGTTACCAATAAACTTGGTCCAAACAAGTCAAACAACACTCCTAATCAATCCTCAGGTACCGTAATACGTAAATTAACGGTATAATTTAAGACGGAAAATATTATATTCAATACTGGAGATAAATAACCAAGTGCGCAGCCTCGCCGGAGCACGTCACAAACATTTTCCAACCTTGCAGATGCATCACGAAAGTCAGAAATAGCGATAAAATAAATTGCTTACCTTTGAAGATCTTCATCTTTTTGCAATACCAAGGGTCCCAGCTACATAATGAATGGTCGTTTTGTTCGATCAAGTCCTTCTTTATATCCCAAAAATGTCTGTTTTATTTCGTTCATTTGATTCACAAATACACCTGTTCCAACTCGCCCAACATGCCTCCAAAGTAATCTAAATATGTACCTGTAAACTTGGGCCAAACATTTCAAACAATGTTTCTAATCCAACCTCAGGTACCCTAATATGTAAATAATCTGTCAAATTTAAGACAGAATGAACTGTTCTCAAAACTGGGGAAAAACAACGAGGAGCGAGCAGTCATTCACACACACCAAAAGACTAGAGTCCTTCTAAGTGACACTTAGAAAGAATACGAATACTTCTTAATTTTTCAAAAAAGAACATCAAACAATTTCTAAAGACTGTTGACATCTAGTGGAAGCCATAGGAACTGTAATATGGGTCTTATTAATAATTAGGCTTTCCCATAGAAAAGTCCAATGACCTCAACAACAAAAAACTCCTGGATGGATTGTCCTCGGGGTTTCGCCTGCCAAATCAGTTCTGTTATACTCACACATATTATTTTAACGGTTTTAGAAACTTTAGAGTGTTCTCTATCCAATACTACCAGGCATATGCATGTCCTGCATATCCTGGGCCTGAGTAACAAGCAGTTTACTTTTGGCACTTCAGTCATCCAAACTTAGCGAATACTGCCCCCTAGCCTTAAAAAGTTAATGGCCACTAATCAGCTTTATGAACAGTGGTAGCCCAAGTTAAAGCCAGTTAATAGTTCATCATTGCCAGCTGCTGTATTTATTTCCACCATGACTCATGTTCTCTTATAGTCTTTTCACCATTCCGCTTCATAGGCTAGCCTGTTGGGGCTAGGGGGGCAGAAGGAGTTCCCTAGCCTCAACAGGCTAGCCTACATCTCCGAGGCACTTCAAACTAGTCTCACATATGGTTGTGCTCTTGCCAACTCCATTGCTGTCATTGTCAAGATAAATGTGTTTTTCATGACATGAATGACATGGAGGTTGGATGATAACTCAAATAAATGGCTATTTCAAACTACACCCTGTGTACTATACTGTTCTATACTATACTATACTATACTATACTATACTATACTGTACTGTACTGTACTGTACTGTACTGTACTATACTGTTATATATATACTATACTATACTATACTATACTATACTATACTATACTATACTGTGGCACAGAATACCCTGGCTGGAAAATATAACACAACTAGCTATGAGTACTGTACTATACTGTTCTATACTATACTATACTATACTGTACTGTACTATACTGTACTGTACTATACTATACTGTACTATACTGTACTATACTGTACTGTACTATACTATACTGCACTATACTGTACTATACTGTACTGTACTATACTATACTGTACTATACCATACTGTACGATACTATACTGTACTGTACTATACTATACTGTACTATACTATACTGTACTATACTATACTATACTATACTGTACTGTACTATACTGTACTATACTGTACTGTACTATACTGTAGCACAGAATACCCTGACTGGACTATAACACAACTAGCTATGAGTACTGTACTATACTGCACTATACTGTACTGTACTATACTGTACTATACTGTGCTATACTGTAATATACTGTACTGTACTATACTGTACTGTACTATACTGTGCTATACTGTAATATACTGTACTGTACTATACTGTACTGTACTATACTGTACTATACTGTACTATACTGTACTATAGTGTAGCACAGAGTACTCTGGCTGGACCATAACACAATGAGCTATGAGTACTGTACTGTACTGTACTATACTATACTGTACTATACTGTACTATACTGTACTGAACTATACTATGCTGTACTATACTGTACGGTACTATACTATACTGTACTATACTGTAGCACTGAATACCCTGACTGGACTATAACACAATGAGCTATGAGTACTGTACTGTACTATAGTATACTGTACTGTACTATACTGTACTATATTTTAGCACTGAATACCCTGGCTGGACCATAACACAATGAGCTATGAGTACTGTACTGTACTGTAGTATACTGTACTGTACTATACTGTACTATACTGTACTATACTGTACTATACTGTAGCACTGAATACCCTGGCTGGACCAGAACACAATGAGCTATGGGTACTGTACTATTCTACAGCGTGCAGAACCCAACCTTTGTGTATCTTTCTACATGTCAAACCGCCTGCCTCAAACTCTAGCTGGTTTGTTATTTGTATTGATTAGCCTAGCAGTGTGTGTTGTGCTTGTGTGTGTGTTGTGCGTGTGTGTGTGTGCGTATATATGTGTGTGTGGGTATGTATGTGTGTGTGGGTATGTATGTATGTATGTATGTGTGTGTGTGTGTGTGTGTTGTGCGTGTGTGTGCGTATGTATGTGTGTGTGTGTGGGTATGTATGTGTGTGTGGGTATGTATGTGTGTGTGGGTATGTATGTGTGTGTTGTGTGTGTGTATGTGTGTGTGTGGGTATGTATGTGTGTGTTGTGTGTGTGTATGTGTGTGTGTGGGTATGTATGTGTGTGTTGTGTGTGTGTATGTGTGTGTGTGGGTATGTATGTGTGTGTGTATGTGTGTGTGTGTATGTGTGTGTGTGGGTATGTATGTGTGTGTGGGTATGTATGTGTGTCTTGTGAGTATGTATGTGTGTGTGGGTATGTGTGGGTATGTATGTGTTTGTGTGGGTATGTGTGTCTTGTGTGTGTGTGTGGGTATGTATGTGTGTGTGGGTATGTATGTGTGTGTGGGTATGTATGTGTGTGTGTGGGTACGTATGTGTGTGTGGGTATGTATGTGTGTGTGTGGGTATGTATGTGTGTGTGTGGGTATGTATGTGTGTGTGTGGGTATGTGTGTGTTGTGTGTGTGTGTGTGGGTATGTATGTGTGTGTGGGTATGTATGTGTGTGTGGGTATGTATGTGTGTGTGGGTATGTATGTGTGTGTGTGGGTATGTGTGTGTTGTGTGTGTGTGTGGGTATGTATGTGTGTGTGGGTATGTGTGTGTATGTGTGTGTGTGTGTATGTATGTGTGTGTGGGTATGTATGTGTGTGTGGGTATGTATGTGTGTGTGTGTGTGTGTGTGGGTATGTATGTGTGTGTGGGTATGTATGTGTGTGTGGGTATGTATGTGTGTGTGTGGGTATGTATGTGTGTGTTGTGTGTGTGTGTGGGTATGTATGTGTGTGTGGGTATGTATGTGTGTGTGGGTATGTATGCGTGTGTGTGGGTATGTATGTGTGTGTGGGTATGTATGTGTGTGTGTGGGTATGTGTGTGTTGTGTGTGTGTGTATGTGGGTATGTATGTGTGTGTTGTGTGTGTGTGTGGGTATGTATGTGTGTGTGGGTATGTATGTGTGTGTTGTGCGTGTATGTGTGTTGTGCGTGTGTGTGTGTTTCTCTCAGTGTTCCTCCCTGCCAACTGAATGGTTGCCAAGGGGAGTGTGAGTGACCTCTGACGGCTCAGGTTTAGTTCCAATTCTGAACAGCTGTCTCACATATGCTCTGAATTGATTTAAACAAAACAAACATGGCCGCTGCTTCCTAGTGGGTGTGAGACTGAAAGTGTGTTCCAAATGGTATTATATTCCTTATGAAGTGCACTAATTTTGACCACAGCCCATAAGGAATAGGGTGCCATTTGGGATGCGGTTGAGACTGGATTGACAGGTCTGATTCACCGGGTGCCACCGGTTGGGGTAAGAAATAATAATCAACAGATCATGTCCTCCTGTGGTACGACTGCTGAGGTTAGTGGTGGTGGATGGAGAGGAAGATCTGTGGTACGACTGCTGAGGTTAGTGGTGGTGGATGGAGAGGAAGATCTGTGGTACGACTGCTGAGGTTAGTGGTGGTGGATGGAGAGGAAGATCTGTGGTACGACTGCTGAGGTTAGTGGTGGTGGATGGAGAGGAAGATCTGTGGTACGACTGCTGAGGTTAGTGGTGGTGGATGGAGAGGAAGATCTGTGCCAACTGAACTGCTGAGGTTAGTGGTGGTGGATGGAGAGGAAGATCTGACGGCTCAGGTTTAGTTCCAATTCGACTGCTGAGGTTAGTGGTGGTGGATGGAGAGGAAGATCAAACACGACTGCTGAGGTTAGTGGTGGTGGATGGAGAGGAAGATCTGTGGTACGACTGCTGAGGTTAGTGGTGGTGGATGGAGAGGAAGATCTGTGAAGTACGACTGCTGAGGTTAGTGGTGGTGGATGGAGAGGAAGATCCGACTGCTGAGGTTAGTGGTGGTGGATGGAGAGGAAGATCTGTGGTACGACTGCTGAGGTTAGTGGTGGTGGATGGAGAGGAAGATCTGTGGTACGACTGCTGAGGTTAGTGGTGGTGGCTGGAGAGGAAGATCTGTGGTACGACTGCTGAGGTTAGTGGTGGTGGATGGAGAGGAAGATCTGTAATCGACTGCTGAGGTTAGTGGTGGTGGATGGAGAGGAAGATCTGTGGTACGACTGCTGAGGTTAGTGGTGGTGGATGGAGAGGAATATCTGTGGTACGACTGCTGAGGTTAGTGGTGGTGGATGGAAAGGAAGATCTGTGGTACGACTGCTGAGGTTAGTGGTGGTGGATGGAGAGGAAGATCTGTGGTACGACTGCTGAGGTTAGTGGTGGTGGATGGAGAGGAAGATCTGTGGTACGACTGCTGAGGTTAGTGGTGGTGGATGGAGAGGAAGATCTGTGGTACGACTGCTGAGGTTAGTGGTGGTGGATGGAGAGGAGGATCTGTGGTACGACTGCTGAGGTTAGTGGTGGTGGATGGAGAGGAAGATCTGTGGTACGACTGCTGAGGTTAGTGGTGGTGGATGGAGAGGAAGATCTGTGGTACGACTGCTGAGGTTAGTGGTGGTGGATGGAGAGGAAGATCTGTGGTACGACTGCTGAGGTTAGTGGTGGTGGATGGAGAGGAAGATCTGTGGTACGACTGCTGAGGTTAGTGGTGGTGGATGGAGAGGAAGATCTGTGGTACGACTGCTGAGGTTAGTGGTGGTGGATGGAGAGGAAGATCTGTGGTACGACTGCTGAGGTTAGTGGTGGTGGATGGAGAGGAAGATCTGTGGTACGACTGCTGAGGTTAGTGGTGGTGGATGGAGAGGAAGATCTGTGGTACGACTGCTGAGGTTAGTGGTGGTGGATGGAGAGGAGGATCTGTGGTACGACTGCTGAGGTTAGTGGTGGTGGATGGAGAGGAGGATCTGTGGTACGACTGCTGAGGTTAGTGGTGGTGGATGGAGAGGAAGATCTGTGGTACGACTGCTGAGGTTAGTGGTGATGGATGGAGAGGAAGATCTGTGGTACGACTGCTGAGGTTAGTGGTGGTGGATGGAGAGGAAGATCTGTGGTACGACTGCTGAGGTTAGTGGTGGTGGATGGAGAGGAAGATCTGTGGTACGACTGCTGAGGTTAGTGGTGGTGGATGGAGAGGAAGATCTGTGGTACGACTGCTGAGGTTAGTGGTGGTGGATGGAGAGGAAGATCTGTGGTACGACTGCTGAGGTTAGTGGTGGTGGATGGAGAGGAAGATCTGTGGTACGACTGCTGAGGTTAGTGGTGGTGGATGGAGAGGAAGATCTGTGGTACGACTGCTGAGGTTAGTGGTGGTGGATGGAGAGGAAGATCTGTGGTACGACTGCTGAGGTTAGTGGTGGTGGATGGAGAGGAAGATCTGTGGTACGACTGCTGAGGTTAGTGGTGGTGGATGGAGAGGAAGATCTGTGGTACGACTGCTGAGGTTAGTGGTGGTGGATGGAGAGGAAGATCTGTGGTACGACTGCTGAGGTTAGTGGTGGTGGATGGAGAGGAAGATCTGTGGTACGACTGCTGAGGTTAGTGGTGGTGGATGGAGAGGAAGATCTGTGGTACGACTGCTGAGGTTAGTGGTGGTGGATGGAGAGGAAGATCTGTGGTACGACTGCTGAGGTTAGTGGTGGTGGATGGAGAGGAAGATCTGTGGTACGACTGCTGAGGTTAGTGGTGGTGGATGGAGAGGAAGATCTGTGGTACGACTGCTGAGGTTAGTGGTGGTGGATGGAGAGGAAGATCTGTGGTACGACTGCTGAGGTTAGTGGTGGTGGATGGAGAGGAAGATCTGTGGTACGACTGCTGAGGTTAGTGGTGGTGGATGGAGAGGAAGATCTGTGGTACGACTGCTGAGGTTAGTGGTGGTGGATGGAGAGGAAGATCTGTGGTACGACTGCTGAGGTTAGTGGTGGTGGATGGAGAGGAAGATCTGTGGTACGACTGCTGAGGTTAGTGGTGGTGGATGGAGAGGAAGATCTGTGGTACGACTGCTGAGGTTAGTGGTGGTGGATGGAGAGGAAGATCTGTGGTACGACTGCTGAGGTTAGTGGTGGTGGATGGAGAGGAAGATCTGTGGTACGACTGTTGTAGTGGATGATGTAATTACTGTTGTCGTGGATGATGTAGTTACTGTTTCAGTGGATGATGTGGTTACTGTTTTAGTGGATGATGTAGTTAATGTTGTAGTGGATGATGTAGTTAATGTTGTAGTGGATGATGTAGTTAGCTACTGTTTTAGTGGATGAGGTAGTTACTGTTGTAGTGGATGATGTAGTTACTGTTTTAGTCACGATGTAGTTACTGTTTTAGTGGATGATGTAGTTACTGTTGCAATGGATGATGTAGTTACTGATGTAGTGGATGATGTAGTTACTGTTTTAGTGGATGATGTAGTTACTGTTATAGGGGATGATGTAGTTACTGTTGTAGTGGATAATGTAGTTACTGTTTAATTGGATGATGTAGGTACTGTTGTAGTGGATGATGTAGTTACTGTTGTATTGGGAATTTAGTTACTGTTTTAGTGGATGATGTAGTTACTGTTTTAGTGGATGATGTAGTTACTGTATTAGTGGATGATGTAGTTACTGTTGTAGTGGATGAAGTAGTTACTGTTGTAGTGGATGATGTAGTTACTGTTGTAGTGGATGATGTAGTTACTGTTGTAGTGGATTATGTAGTTACTGTTTTAGTGGATGATGTAGTTACCATTTTAGTGGATGATGTAGTTACTGTTTTAGTGGATGATGTATTTACTGTTGTAGTGGATTATGTAGTTACTGTTGTAGTGGATGATGTTGTGGATGATGTAGTTGCTGTTGTAGTGGATGATGTAGTTGCTGTTGTAGTGGATGATGTAGTTAATGTTTTAGTGGATGATGTAGTTACTGTTGTAGTGGATGATGTAGTTACTGTTTTAGTGGATGATGTAGTTACTGTTTTAGTGGATGATGTAGTTACCATTTTAGTGGATGATGTAGTTACTGTTTTAGTGGATGATGTAGTGGATGAAGTAGTTGCTATTATAGTGGATGATGTAGTTACTGTTGTAGTGGATGATGTAGTTACTATTATAGTGGATGATGTAGTTACTGTTGTAGTGGATAATGTAGTTACTGTTTAATTGGATGATGTATGTACTGTTGTAGTGGATGATGTAGTTACTGTTGTAGTGGGAATTTAGTTACTGTTTTAGTGGATGATGTAGTTACTGTTTTAGTGGATGATGTAGTTACTGTTTTAGTGGATGATGTAGTTACTGTTTTAGTGGATGATGTAGTTACTGTTTTAGTGGATGATGTAGTTACTGTTGTAGTGGATTATGTAGTAGATGATGTTGTGGATGATGTAGTTACTGTATTAGTGGATGATGTATTTACTGTTGTAGTGGATGAAGTAGTTACTGTTGCAGTGGATTATGTAGTAGATGATGTAGTGGATGATGTAGTTACTGTTTTAGTGGATGATGTATTTACTGTTGTAGTGGATTATGTAGTAGATAATGTTGTGGATGATGTAGTTGCTGTTGTAGTGGATGATGTAGTTACTGTTTTAGTGGATGATGTAGTTACTGTTTTAGTGGATGATGTAGTTACTGTTTTAGTGGATGATGTAGTTACTATTGTTACTACTACTACATAGATCATTAGTAGAGTTTATAGGTGTGTTACTACTAGCCCCTGACTGCTAACTTTAAACGCTGTGTCGCCCGCATGCTAGAGTAGTAGCGACTTCTCTGCGGATTCCCTGTTCCATCTATTGCTGCCCCCTGGACCCTATGA
This sequence comes from Oncorhynchus gorbuscha, assembly GCF_021184085.1. Lineage (NCBI taxonomy): Eukaryota > Metazoa > Chordata > Actinopteri > Salmoniformes > Salmonidae > Oncorhynchus > Oncorhynchus gorbuscha. The sequence continues at coordinate 65,510,522 of NC_060196.1, forward strand.
TCACTTGGCTACATAGCTGATGCCTGCTGGACTGTCCATTTATCACGGTACTCCATTCTGTTAATTTCTTGTTTATCTGTCGGCCACAGCCGCTAGCTCAGGCTCTGTGTGTAGTTAACCGAACCTCTCTGCCCATTCATCGCCATTTTACCTGTTGTTGTTTTAGCTGATTAGCTGTTGTTGTCTTACCCGTTGTTGACTTAGTTAGCTCTCTCAATCAACACCTGTGATTACTTTATGCTTCGCTTCATGTCTCTCTCAAATGTCAATATGCCTTGTATACTGTTGTTTAGGTTAGTTATCATTGTTTTATTTTACAATGGAGCCCCTAGTTCCACTCATCATACCTCTGATACCTCCTTTGACCCACCTCCCACACATGCGGTGACCTCATCACTCAGTGCCTGGGCTTACGCTCTAGGTGACCAGTTTTGATAGCTTTTAGCCGTACCCTCATCCTACTCCTCTTCTGTTCCTCGGGTGATGTGGAGGTAAACCCAGGTCCTGCGTGTCCCCAGGCACCCTCATTTGTTGACTTCTGTGATCGAAAAAGCCTTGGTTTCATTCATGTCAACATCAGAAGCCTCCTCCCTAAGTTTGTTTTACTCACTGCTTTAGCACACTCTGCTAACCCTGATGTCCTTGCCATGTCTGAATCCTGGCTCAGGAAGGCCACCAACTACAATATTTCCGTCAAGATAGAACGGCCAAAGGGGGAGGAGATGCAATCAACTGCAGTAAGAGCCATTTGTGAATTGATCGCCCCCCATCTAGCTTCAGAGTTTGTTCTGTTAGGTGACCTAAACTGGGATATGCTTAACACCCCGGCAGTCCTACAATCTAAGCTAGATGCCCTCAATCTCAAACAAATCATCAAGGAACCCACCAGGTACAAACCTAAATCTATAAACATGGGCACCTCATAGACATTATCCTGACCAACTTGCCCTCCAAATACACCTCCGCCGTTTTCAATCAGTATCTGAGCGATCACTGCCTCATTGCCTGTATCCGCTATGGGTCCGCGGTCAAACGACCACCTCTCACCACTGTCAAACGCTCCCTAAAACACTTCTGCGAGCAGGCCTTTCTAATCGACCTGGCCCGGGTATCCTGGAAGGATATTGACCTCATCCTGTCAGTCGAGGATGCCTGGTAGTTCTTTAAAAGTCATTTCCTCACCATCTTAGATAGGCATGCCCCTTTAAAAAAATGCAGAACTAAGAACAGATACAGCCCTTGGTTCACTCCAGACCTGATTTCCCTTGGCTAGCACAAAAAAAAATCCTGTGGCTGACTGCAATAGCATCGAATAGTCCCCGTGATATGCAACTGTTCAGGGAAGTCAGGAACCAATACACGCAGTCAGTCAGGAAAGCAAAGGCTATCTTTTTCAAGCAGAAATTTGCATCCTTTAGCTCTAAATCCCAAAAGTTCTGGGACACTGTAAAGTCCATGGAGAATAAGAGCACCTCCCCCCAGCTGCCCACTGCACTGAGGCTAGGGAACACGGACACCACCGATAAATCCTTGATAAACGGACATTTCAATAAGAATTTCTCAACGGCTGGCTATGCCTTCCTACTGGCTACTACAACCCCAGACAACAACTAAAGTCTTCGAAAGCCAACAAACAGGTCACTGACCATTTTGAATCCCACCATCCCTTCTCCGCTGTGCAATTCGGTTTCCGATCCGGTCACGGGTGCACCTCAGCCACGCTCAAGGTACTAAACAATATCATAACTGCCATCGAGAAAAGACAGTACTGTGCAGCCGTCTTCATCAACCTGGCCAAGACTTTCAACTCTGTTAATCACCATATTCTTATCGGCAGACTCAACAGCCTTGGTTTCTGTATTGATTGCCTCGCTTGGTTCACTAACTACTTTGCAGACAGAGTTCAGTGTGTCAAATCGGAGGGCATGTTGGTGGTGCCACAGAGTTCAAATCTCGGGCCGACTCTTTTCTCTGTATATATCAATGATGTCGCTCTTGCTGCGGGTGATTCCCTGATCCACCTCTATGCAGACGACACCATTCTGTATACTTCTGGCTCTTCTTTGGACACTGTGCTAACTAACCTCCAAACAAGCTTCAATGCCATACAACTCCTTCCGTTGCCTCCAACTGCTCTTAAACGCTAGTAAAACCAAATGCATGCTTTTCAACCGTTCGCTGCCCGTACCCGCCCGCCCGACTAGCATCACCACCCTAGACGGTTCCGACCTAGAATATGTGGACAATTATAAATACCTAGGTGTCTGGCTAGACTGTAAACTCTCCTTCCAGACTCATATTAAACATCTCCAATCCAAAATCAAATCTAGAATTGACTTAAAAAAAATATATGTTTTTAACTAGGCAAGTCAGTTAAGAATACATTTATATTTTCAATAATGGCCTAGGAACGGTGGGTTAACTGCCTGTTCAGGGGTAGAAGGACAGACTTGTACCTTGCCAGCTCAGGGATTTCAACTTGCAACCTTTCAGTTACTAGTCCAATGCTTTAACCACTAGGCTACCCTGTCGCTTTCCATTTTGCAACAAAGCCTCCTTCACTCACACCACCAAACTTACCCTAGTAAAACTGAATATCCTACCGAACCTCGACCTCTGCGATGTTATCTACAAAATAGCTTCCAATACTCTACTCAGCAAACTGGATGCAGTCTATCACAGTGCCATCCGTTTTGTTACCAAATCACTTTATACCACCCACCACTGCGACCTATATCCTCTAGTCGGTTGGCCCTCGCTACATATTCGTCACCAGACCCACTGGCTCGAGGTCATCTTTCAGTCTATGCTAGGTAAAGCTCTGCCTTATCTCAGCTCACTGGTCACGACAACAACACCCACCCGTAGCACACGTTCCAGAAGGTATATCTCACTGGTCATGATAACAACACCCACCCGTAGCACGCACTTCAGCAGGTGTATCTCACTGATCATCTCTAAAGCCAACACCTCATTTGGCCGCCTTTCCTTCCGGTTCTCTGCTGCCAGTGACTGGAACGAATTGCAAAAATTGCTGAAGTTGGAGACTTTTATCTCCCTCACAAACTTCAAACATCAGCTATCTGAGCAGCTAACTGATCGCTGCAGGTGTACATAGCCCATCTGTAAATATCCCACCCAATCTACCTACCTCATCCCCATACTGTTTATATTTATTTTCTGCTCTTTTGCACACCAATATCTCTACTTGCACATCATTATCTGCTCATTTATCACTCCAGTGTTAATCTGCTAAATGGCCTATGTTTTGCCCACCTCCTCATGCCTCTTGCACACACTGTACATGGACTTTCTTTTTTTCTACTGTGTCATTGACTTGTTTATTGTGTTATTGGCTTGTTAATTGTTTACTCCATGTGTAACTCTGTGTTGTTGTATGTGTCGAACTGCTTTGCTTTATCTTGAGAACTTTTTCTCAACTGGCCAACCTGGTTAAATAAAGGTGAAATAAAAATATAAAATTAACTACTACATAGATCATTAGTAGAGGTTATAGTTGTGTTACTACTACATAGATAATTTCTCCCTCTCCCTCTCCCTCTCCCTCTCCCTCTCCCTCTCCCTCTCCCTCTCCCTCTCCCTCACACTCTCTCTCTCCCTCTCCCTCTCCCTCTCCCTCTCTCCCTCACACTCTCTCGCTCTTTCTTTTTTTGTTACTGCTACTGTAGAAGTGTAGCATGTCAAAATCGAAGTCTCAACGTTCCAGGCAGTTTAACCACAGAAGTGAAGACAATGGAGACCTATAGAATTAATTGAGTTTGATGTGGACTAATGGCTTGGAACAATATTCCCTCAAGTCTCATAATTTAAAATATGTAACTGTGATATTGTTTCATGACCATACAATGTGGAAAATCAGGCCAGCTTTAGGGGAGTCATTCAATATAACGTGAAGCAGCAAGACACTACCATGGGTACCACGTTTCAGTTGAAGACCCAGATGCAGACAGTGTCGACGTAACAAAAGTTTGTTACTGGAACAGGGGGCAGGCAAAACGACAGCTAAATGGCAGGCAGAGGTCAGTAATCCAGATCAGAGTCCATAGGTACAGAACGGCAGGCAGTCTCGGGTCAGGGCAGGCATCGGTCAATACAAGGAAAACTGGAAAACAGGAACTAGAAAAGACAGGAGGACGGTGAAAAACGCTGGTAGGCTTTCAAAACTAACTGGCAACAGACAAACAGAGAACACAGGTATAAATACACAGGGGATAATGGGGAAGATGGGTGAATCCTGGAGGGGGTGGAGACAAGCACAAAGACAGGTGAAACAGATCAGGGTGTGACAGGAATACTAACAGTCCGAAAGGTTTCATCTTTACATCTGGAATGCATTGTGATGATTTACAGTATATGTGTAATATTCATACTAACACATGTTGTCACTCATTGCAAATAGGATGTTATAAGGTTGTCATGAGGACTTCTTCGGGCTAGGGGGCAGTATTCAGAAGTTTGGATGAATAAAGTGCCCAAAATAAGCTGCCTGTTGCTCAGGCCCAGAATCTAGGATATGCATATAATTGGTAGTATTGGATAGAAAATACTCTAAACTTTCCAAAACTGTTAAAATAATGTCTGAGTATAACAGAACTGAAATGGCAAAAACCTGAGGAGAATCCATATTTTTTTTTAGCTCACCAGTCATGTGACTGTAGTGTTGTGTGGATGAGGGCGCGCACTTCGTTATTTATCTCCAGTAATGAACATACTATTCTCTGTTTTAAATTTGATCATTTACATATTAGGTTACCTGAGGATTGATTAGAAACATTGTTTGACTTGTTTGGACGAAGTTTATTGGTAACTTTTGAGATTCAATTTGTATGCATTTTGAACAAGGGAAACCGGTGGATTACTGAATCAAGCGCGCCAACTAAACAGATTTTTGGGGGATATAAAGAAGGACTTTATCGAACAAAATGGCCATTTGTTGTGTAGCTGGGACCCTTGGGATTGCAAACAGAGGAAGATCTTCAAAGGTAAGTGATTTATTTTATTGCTATTTCTGACTTTCGTGACTCCCCTGCTTGTTTGGAGAATGTTTGTAATGCTTTTCTATGCGGGGCGCTGTCGTAAGATAATCGCATGGTATGCATTTGCCGTAAAGCGCTTTTGAAATCTGACAAAGTGGCTGGATTAACAAGAAGTTAAGCTTTTAACCTCTCTAGGGTATGTGGGACGCTAGCATCCCATCTGGCCAACATCGTGAGGTTGCAGAGCACCAAATTCAATTACAGATATGCTCATTATAAAATTTCAAAAAACAAAACATATTTTACATAGGTTTAAAGATCAACTTCTTGTTAAACCAACCACAGTGTCATATTTATAAAATGTTTTTCGGCGAAAGCATACCTAGCCCAGAACATACCTAGCCCAGAACATACCTAGCCCAGAACATAGCCCAGTTGACAAATTATTACAAACAGTAACCAGCAAAGCAGAAGCGTTACAAAATTTAGAAATAGAGATAAAATTAATCCCTCACCTTTGATGATCTTGTGGTGGCAATCAGAAGACATTCATTTACTCAATAAATGTTCCTTTTGTTAGATGAAGTCCAAAAACCTCCGTCTTCAGTAATCCACAGGCTCAAAACAATCAGACAAAAAAATCCAAATTGTATCCGTAAAGTTCATAGAAACATGTCAAACGATGTTTGTATTCAATCCTCAGGTTATTTTTTAGCCTAAATGATCTATAATATTTCAACCGGACAATAACGTTGTCAAAATAAAAGGTAAACAAGAAATGCACATGCACCTGAAAAAACTCTGCATCACGTTAGGGTCCACTCGTTCAGACTGGTCTTACTCCCTCATTTATAAGAATACAAGCCTGAAACGATTTCTAAAGACTTTTTACATCTAGTGGAAGGGATAGGAACTGCAAATGGAGTCCTAAGTCAATGAATACTGTCATGGCATTGAATAGAAAACTACAAAACCAAAACAAAAACTACTTCCTGAATGGATTTTTGTCAGGTTTTCGCCTGCTAAATCAGTTATGCTATACTCACAGACACTATTTTAACAGTTTTGGAAATTGTAGAGTGTTTTCTATCCAAATCTACCAGTTATATGCATTTCATATTTTCTGGGCCCGAGTAGCAGTCCGTTTACTTTGGGCATGCTTTTCATCCAAAATTCTGAATGCTGCCCCCTACCCTAGAGAGGTTAACTTGATGTAAGACAAGTGTATTTTCATGAATGTTTAATATTACGAATGGTTATATTTTGAATTTTGCACTCTGCAATTTCAGCGGATGATTTGCTAGCGTCCCACCAACCCCAAAGAGGTTTTAACAATGACAGCATTATGACAACCTAAAAAACTTCACCGGTTTGCACAGCTGATCTATTCGCATTATTGTCCAGTTTGAATAACCAAAATATTATTACTAAAACACCACATTATAAAAGGTAACATTACAGTTGTTGTGTTTCCATTCCCTTATTGGAGGTGAATGTAGTTGTATTAGGGATAGTCCCCACTTTTTCAAGGAGCAAGAATATGCATATTCCTGGTACCATTTGAAAGGAAACACTTTGAAGTTTGTGTAAATGTGAATTGAATGTAGGATAATATAACACAATAGATCTGGAAGAAGAAATGCAACAGAAAGGTCCCACATCTATCCATCACTTTCATTATGATAGTGTCCACAAGATGGCAGCAGTGTATGTGCAAAGAAGGCATCGCTCTCTGACAAAATTCGGTGTCTTATAGGATATACACACTCCTAATGATATAGTGAAGTCTGGTTACCTTCTAGGATCTCTGATATGGTGTCCTATAGGATATACTACACTCCTAATGATATAGTGAAGTCTGGTTACCTTCTAGGATCTCTGATATGGTGTCCTATAGGATATACTACACTCCTAATGATATAGTGAAGTCTGGTTACCTTCTAGGATCTCTGATATGGTGTCCTATAGGATATACTACACTCCTAATGATATAGTGAAGTCTGGTTACCTTCTAGGATCTCTGATATGGTGTCCTATAGGATATACTACACTCCTAATGATATAGTGAAGTCTGGTTACCTTCTAGGATCTCTGATATTGTGTCCTGTAGGATATACTACACTCCTAATGATATAGTGAAGTCTGGTTACCTTCTAGGATCTCTGATATTGTGTCCTGTAGGATATACTACACTCCTAATGATATAGTGAAGTCTGGTTACCTTCTAGGATCTCTGATATTGTGTCCTGTAGGATATACTACACTCCTAATGATATAGTGAAGTCTGGTTACCTTCTAGGGTCTCTGATATGGTGTCCTATAGGATATACTACACCCCTAATGATATAGTGAAGTCTGGTTACCTTCTAGGATCTCTGATATGTTGTCCTATAGGATATACTACACTCCTAATGATATAGTGAAGTCTGGATATGTTCTAGGATCTCTGATATGGTGTCCTATAGGATATACTACACTCCTAATGATATAGTGAAGTCTGGTTACCTTCTAGGATCTCTGATATGGTGTCCTGTAGGATATACTACACCCCTAATGATATAGTGAAGTCTGGTAACCTTCTAGGGTCTCTGATATGGTGTCCTATAGGATATACTACACTCCTAATGATATAGTGAAGTCTGGTTACCTTCTAGGATCTCTGATATGGTGTCCTATAGGATATACTACACTCCTAATGATATAGTGAAGTCTGGTTACCTTCTAGGATCTCTGATATGGTGTCCTATAGGATATACTACACTCCTAATGATATAGTGAAGTCTGGTTACCTTCTAGGATCTCTGATATGGTGTCCTATAGGATATACTACACTCCTAATGATATAGTGAAGTCTGGTTACCTTCTAGGATCTCTGATATGGTGTCCTATAGGATATACTACACTCCTAATGATATAGTGAATTCTGGTTACCTTCTAGGATCTCTGATATGTTGTCCTATAGGATATACTACACTCCTAATGATATAGTGAAGTCTGGTTCCCTTCTAGGATCTCTGATATGGTGTCCTATAGGATATACTACACTCCTAATGATATAGTGAAGTCTGGTTACCTTCTAGGATCTCTGATATGGTGTCCTATAGGATATACTACACTCCTAATGATATAGTGAAGTCTGGTTACCTTCTAGGATCTCTGATATGGTGTCCTATAGGATATACTACACCCCTAATGATATAGTGAAGTCTGGTTACCTTCTAGGATCTCTGATATGTTGTCCTATAGGATATACTACACTCCTAATGATATAATGAAGTCTTGTTACCTTCTAGGGTCTCTGAGAAATAAATACAAACATGATTTGACTTGTTCAAACAACGTTTAGGGTTGCTCTTGCCGCGGGCGATTCCCTGATCCACCTCTACGCAGACGACACCATTGTATACACTTTCGGCCCGTCATTGGACACTGTGCTATCTAACCTCCAATCGAGCTTCAATGCCATACAACACTCCTTCCGTGGCCTCCAACTGCTCTTAAACGCTAGTAAAACCAAATGCATGCTTTTCAACCGATCGCTGCCTGCACCCGCATGCCCGACTAGCATCACCACACTGGATGGTTCCGACCTTGAATATGTGGACACCTATAAGTACCTAGGTGTCTGGCTAGACTGCAAACTCTCCTTCCAGACCCATATCAAACATCTCCAATCGAAAATCAAATCAAGAATCGTCTTTCTATTCCGCAACAAAGCCTCCTTCACTCACGCTGCCAAGCTTACCCTAGTAAAGCTGACTATCCTACCGATCCTCGACTTCGGCGACGTCATCTACAAAATTGCATCCAACACTCTACTCAGCAAACTGGATGCAGTTTATCACAGTGCCATCCGTTTTGTCACTAAAGCACCTTATACTACCCATCACTGCGACTTGTATGCTCTAATCGGCTGGCCCTCGCTACATATTCGTCGCCAGACCCACTGGCTTCAGGTCATCTACAAGGCCATGCTAGGCAAAGCTCCGCCTTATCTCAGCTCACTGGTCACGATGGCAACACCCATCCGTAGCACGCGCTCCAGCAGGTGTATTTCATTGATCATTCCTAAAGCCAACACCTCATTCGGCCGCCTTTCGTTCCAGTACTCTGCTGCCTGTGACTGGAACGAATTGCAAAAATCGCTGAAGTTGGAGACTTTTATCTCCCTCACCAACTTCAAACATCAGCTAGCTGAGCAGCTAACCGATCGCTGCAGCTGTACATAATCTATTGGTAAATAGCACACCCATTTTCACCTACCTCATCCCCACAGTTTTTATTTATTTACTTTGCTGCTCTTTTGCACACCAATATCTCTACCTGTACATGATCATCTGATCATTTATCACTTCAGTGTTAATCTGCAATATTGTAATTATTCGCCTACCTCCTCATGCCTTTTACACACATTGTATATAGACTCCCCTTTTTTTCTCTGTGTTATTGACTTGTTAATTGTTTACTCCATGTGTAACTCTGTGTTGTCTGTTCACACTGCTATGCTTTATCTTGGCCAGGTCGCAGTTGCAAATGAGAACCTGTTCTCAACTAGCCTACCTGGTTAAATAAAGGTGAAATAAAATAAAAATAAAAAAGATTTTCACAGACTCCCTTCTTTGATTTTTGAACGAGCAGGAATACAAAATCGATCATGCATGCTATATGGACCTTTTAAGGATATGAAAAATGATTTTATCTAACAAAAAGACACTTCATGTTATCTCTGGGACCCTTTAGATGATAAATCAGAGCAAGATTTCAGAATGTAAGTACACATTTCACCTTCAGAAGTGAATTTATCAAACCTATCGCCGTGAAAAAACCTGTTTTGTTGCTAGGCGCTCTCCTCAAACAATAACATGGCCTTTTTTCACAGTAATATATACTGTAAATTGGACTGTGCAGTTATATTAACAAGAATGTAAGCTTATAGCCGATATAACTTAAATGTACCGACGTTTGACATTGTCTCCATTACAATACTCCTTGTAACAGTCTGTCTCCATCCTTGTAACACAGTCTGTCTCCATTACAATACTCCTTGTAACACAGTCTGTCTCCATTACAATACTTCTTGTAACAGTCTGTCTCCATCCTTGTAACACAGTCTATCTCCATTACAATACTCCTTGTAACAGTCTGTCTCCATCCTTGTAACACAGTCTGTCTCCATTACAATACTCCATGTAACAGTCTGTCTCCATCCATGTAACAGTCTGTCTCCATTACAATACTCCTTGTAACACAGTCTGTCTCCATCCATGTAACAGTCTGTCTCCATTACAATACTCCTTGTAACACAGTCTGTCTCCATCCATGTAACAGTATGTCTCCATTACAATACTCCTTGTAACACAGTCTGTCTCCATTACAATACTCCTTGTAACACAGTCTGTCTCCATCCTTGTAACACAGTCTGTCTCCATCCATGTAACAGTCTGTCTCCATTACAATACTCCTTGTAACACAGCCTGTCTCCATCCTTGTAACACAGTCTGTCTCCATTACAATACTCATTGTAACACAGTCTGTCTCCATCCATGTAACACAGTCTGTCTCCATTACAATACTCCTTGTAACACAGCCTGTCTCCATTACAATACTCCTTGTAACAGTCTATCTCCATCCTTGTAACACAGTCTGTCTCCATCCTTGTAACACAGTCTGTCTCCATCCTTGTAACACAGTCTGTCTCCATTACAATACTCCTTGTAACACAGTCTGTCTCCATTACAATACTCCTTGTAACAGTCTGTCTCCATCCTTGTAACACAGTCTGTCTCCATTACAATACTCCTTGTAACAGTCTGTCTCCATCCTTGTAACACAGTCTGTCTCCATTACAATACTCCTTGTAACACAGTCTGTCTCCATCCATGTAACACAGTCTGTCTCCATCCTTGTAACACAGTCTGTCTCCATTACAATACTCCTTGTAACACAGTCTGTCTCCATTACAATACTCCTTGTAACACAGTCTGTCTCCATTACAATACTCCTTGTAACACAGTCTGTCTCCATCCATGTAACACAGTGTGTCTCCATTACAATACTCCTTGTAACACAGTCTGTCTCCATCCATGTAACACAGTCTGTCTCCATTACAATACTCCTTTTAACAGTCTGTCTCCATCCTTGTAACACAGTCTGTCTCCATTGCAATACTCCTTGTAACAGTCTGTCTCCATCCTTGTAACACAGTCTGTCTCCATCCTTGTAACACAGTCTGTCTCCATCCATGTAACACAGTCTGTCTCCATTCTTGTAACACAGTCTGTCTTCATCCTTGTAACACAGTCTGTCTCCATCCATGTAACACAGTCTGTCTCCATTACAATACTCCTTGTAACAGTCTGTCTCCATCCTTGTAACACAGTCTGTCTCCATCCTTGTAACACAGTCTGTCTCCATTACAATACTCCTTGTAACACAGTCTGTCTCCATCTGTCCAGCCCAGTGCTGGGTCAAGAAACATCTTCTCTAACATCGCTGGGTCTAGAAACATCTTCTCTAACATCGCTGGGTCTAGAAACATCTTCTCTAACATCGCTGGGTCTAGAAACATCTTCTCTAACATCGCTGGGTCTAGAAACATCTTCTCTAACATCGCTGGGTCTAGAAACATCTTCTCTAACATTGCTGGATCTAGAAACATCTTCTCTAACATCGCTGGGTCTAGAAACATCTTCTCTAACATCGCTGGGTCTAGAAACATCTTCTCTAACATCGCTGGGTCTAGAAACATCTTCTGCATCCAGGCGTACGCTGAGTAAGTCTGTTGAGATGAGTGAAATAGTCTTTCATAGAGGAGAAAGGTACTTCATGTATAGGAATATTTATTCTCAAAACCATTCAGTGGATGCAACTGAACAAACCTTGAACCGGTATGCTTGAATTACATGCAATGAAATGCTCTTCTCGGACAGAATGCTTTGAAATTATTTAATTGAACTCCTATTGCTATTCTATCGCAAAAAAAATATTATATTGAAACCATTGCATTGATATTTTATAGAACAGATCAGACATCAGATCAGACATCAGATCAGACATCAGATCAGATATCAGAACAGATCAGACATCAGAACAGAACAGATATCAGATATCAGAACAGTTGAGACATCAGAACAGATCAGACATCAGAACAGATCAGATATCAGAACAGATCAGACATCAGAACAGATCAGATATCAGAACAGATCAGACATCAGAACAGATCAGATATCAGAACAGATCAGATATCAGAACAGATCAGATATCAGAACAGATCAGATATCAGATATCAGAACAGATCAGACATCCGAAGAGATCAGATATCATAACAGATCAGACATCCGAAGAGATCAGATATCAGATATCAGAACAGATCAGATTCCAGATATCAGAACAGATCAGATATCAGAACAGATCAGATTCCAGATATCAGAACAGATCAGATATCAGAACAGATCAGATATCTGATATTATGTCAGATTAGGGCCCTCAGGGCCAAAAGTAGTGTACTTTATAAGGATTGGGTTGCTCTTTGGGATGCAGACAATGACTGTGGTGTACATCCACATCAGAGTAATTATACAGGGTTTAATTGTCTGCAAGCAGGCCTCCATTACCAAATATTTAATTCCATGCCATCACTGAGTAGGAATTGGAGAGATCGCTCTTCTTCAGATGGGGGGATAAGTGGAACCCTCATAATGGAGCCTATATGGAGGGAAGGCAGGTGTCTGAACAAGGGTACAGAGTGTAGAGCTGACAACTAGATCCAAGCATTTAGTACTGAGGATTGTTCCTTTAAACAGTGTAACACGTTTGTAAGCAGATCATAGTGGAGTGAGATAAATCTGTTTTACGGTTTATATGGCTTCTATGTGGATTATATACATGGTCGTATCTTACTGGCTATGTATGTATGACACCGGGGTCATACAAGGAAGAAAACACTGTTTTCCTCACCATTTTGTACAGACGCTACTGTTTTTCAACATTGCACAATATGCCATTTATTCATTTATTAAGTCTTGTCTCTATACTCTGCAATATACATCAGTACATCACTCCATGTGTTCCTGTCCTCCGCTCCATGTGTTCCTGTCCTCCGCTCCATGTGTTCCTGTCCTCCGCTCCATGTGTTCCTGTGCTCCTCTCCATGTGTTCCTGTCCTCCATGTGTTCCTGTCCTCCGCTCCATGTGTTCCTGTCCTCCGCTCCATGTGTTCCTGTGCTCCTCTCCATGTGTTCCTGTCCTCCACTCCATGTGTTCCTGTCCTCCACTCCATGTGTTCCTGTCCTCCACTCCATGTGTTCCTGTCCTCCACTCCATGTGTTCCTGTCCTCCACTTCATGTGTTCCTGTCCTCCACTCCATGAGTTCCTGTTGGTTACATGATGTCCTCCACTCCATGTGTTCCTGTTGGTCACATGATGTCCTCCACTCCATGTGTTCCTGTCCTCCGCTCCATGTGTTCCTGTCCTCCACTCCATGAGTTCCTGTTGGTCACATGATGTCCTCCGCTCCATGTATTTCCTTTCCTCCACTCCATGAGTTCCTGTTGGTCACATGATGTCCTCCGCTCCATGTGTTTCCTTTCCTCCACTCCATGTGTTCCTGTTGGTCACATGATGTCCTCCGCTCCATGTCTTCCTGTTGGTCACATGATGTCCTCCGCTCCATGTCTTCCTGTTGGTCACATGATGTCCTCCACTCCATGTGTTCCTGTCCTCCACTCCATGTGTTCCTGTCCTCCACTCCATGAGTTCCTGTTGGTTACATGATGTCCTCCACTCCATGTGTTCCTGTTGGTCACATGATTTCCTCCACTCCATGTGTTCCTGTCCTCCGCTCCATGTGTTCCTGTCCTCCACTCCATGAGTTCCTGTTGGTCACATGATGTCCTCCGCTCCATGTGTTTCCTTTCCTCCACTCCATGAGTTCCTGTTGGTCACATGATGTCCTCCACTCCATGTTTTCCTGTTGGTCACATGATGTCCTTCACTCCATGTCTTCCTGTTGGTCACATGATGTCCTCCGCTCCATGTCTTCCTGTTGGTCACATGATGTCCTCCACTCCATGTGTTCCTGTTGGTCACATGATGTCCTCCTCTCCATGTGTTCCTGTCCTCCGCTCCATGTGTTCCTGTCCTCCGCTCCATGTGTTCCTGTCCTCCACTCCATGTGTTCCTGTCTTCTACTCCATGTGTTTCTGTCCTCCACTCCATGTGTTCCTGTCCTCTACTCCATGTGTTCCTGTTCTCCACTCCATGAGTTCCTGTTGGTTACATGATGTCCTCCACTCCATGTGTTCCTGTTGGTCACATGATGTCCTCCACTCCATGTGTTCCTGTTGGTCACATGATCTCCTCCGCTCCATGTGTTTCCTTTCCTCCACTCCATGAGTTCCTGTTGGTCACATGATGTCCTCCACTCCATGTGTTCCTGTTGGTCACATGATGTCCTCCACTCCATGTGTTCCTGTCCTCCGCTCCATGTGTTCCTGTCCTCCACTCCATGAGTTCCTGTTGGTCACATGATGTCCTCCACTCCATGTGTTCCTGTTGGTCACATGATGTCCTTCACTCCATGTCTTCCTGCTGGTCACATGATGTCCTTCACTCCATGTCTTCCTGCTGGTCACATGATGTCCTCCACTCCATGTGTTTCCTTTCCTCCACTCCATGTGTTCCTGTCCTCCACTCCATGTGTTCCTGTTGGTCACATGATGTCCTCCACTCCATGTCTTCCTGTTGGCCACATGATGTCCTCCGCTCCATGTGTTTCCTTTCCTCCACTCCACGAGTTCCTGTTGATCACATGATGTCCTCCACTCCATGTGTTCCTGTTGGTCACATGATGTCCTCCACTCCATCTCTTCCTGTTGGTCACATTATGTCCTCCGCTCCATGTGTTTCCTTTCCTCCACTCCATGAGTTCCTGTTGGTCACATGATGTCCTCCACTCCATGTGTTCCTGTTGGTCACATGATGTCCTCCGCTCCATGTGTTTCCTTTCCTCCACTCCATGTGTTCCTGTCCTCCACTCCATGTGTTCCTGTCCTCCACTCCATGTGTTCCTGTTGGTCACATGATGTCCTCCGCTCCATGTGTTTCTGTTGGTCACATGATGTCCTCCGCTCCATGTGTTTCCTTTCCTCCACTCCATGTGTTTATGTTGGTAACATATCTTCATTTGTTATTGAATGAGAAAGGTCCATCCTGTGTGCTTCTGACTCCTTTGATTGTCTCCCAAGCCTCCCCTGTACGTCCTGATTGGTTCCCAAGCCTCCCCTGTACGTCCTGATTGGTTCCCAAACCTCCCCTGTACGTCCTGATTGGTTCCCAAGCCTCCCCTGTACGTCCTGATTGGTTCCCAAGCCTCCCCTGTACATCCTGATGATGTTCCCAACCTGAGGAAGATAAGGAAGATTAAAGGTACTCCACATAAGAGAGTAATTGGTCTTCTCTGTCTGCCTGAGAGGATTGGTGCAATCAACCTCTGAGCATAATTACTAATTAGATTGGGATTAAAGTCGACTTGCTCAGAGAAGAAGACTGTGGCGAATTCAAATGAGCATCTGAAATGTCATTAAATTAATGGGGTAAAAATGTAAATATAAATGTTTCAGACTCCAGCCTGAGCTCCCAGGTCACAGCCATCATCTCTGTTTGAACTCCTGCTCATTAGAAACTCACAGGGAATAGTAGGGGAACGGACAGCATTAGCTTTTCCTTTGATAACTATATGACTGTGTCCACAAATGGCAACCTAATCCCTACATAGTGCAATTATTTTGACCAGAGTCCTATGGGCCCCCTATGGGCCCTGGTCAAAGGTGATGCACAAAGTAATGTCTGTCTGTCTTCTTCCATAGAATTAGATCTCCACTCTGCTGCTCTAAATGGCGCGGTCTCAATGTGAATGTTCCAGCGCCAAAATAGACTGAGGTTCATTACATAACAAATAGCTCTGGCCTAAAAAAACACACCTGATTAATAGAGAAAGAGAGAGAGAGAAACAGAGAGAGAGAGAGAGAGAGAGAGGGAAACCGAGAGAGCGAGAGAGAGAGGGGGAGAGAGAAACAAAGAGAGAGACAGAGAAACCGAGAGAGCGAGAGAGAGATAGATCTATTGGGCCCTACTCTACTCTGATATTCAGCTCCATTGGGCCCTACTCTACTCTGATTTTCAGCTCCATTGGACCCTACTCTACCTCAGATCTTCACTTCTATTGGGCCCTACTCTACCTCTGATCTTCACCTCCATTGGGCACT